>NW_027185852.1:4459963-4493322 GCF_028583685.1 Petaurus breviceps papuanus
CCCTCCCAAGGACAGGCTCTCTCCCTCCCAAGAGGGACAGGCTCTCTCCCTCCCAAGTTACTTAATATTTCAGGGTCCTAGGGCTCTGAGTTCAATCAATGAAGAGAATACTAGGGGATGGCTATAGAAAGAGGGAGAAAGGGATTCACCCGCCAAGCTGTGCAAAGTCATGGGGGCTAGAAAAGGGAGGAGTTCTGGCTGGACCTGCCCCTGGCTCTCCCTGTCAGCAGTGGCTTGTCCTCTCCTTTGGATGCCCTCAGCATTTGGTTGTGCACCTCCATGATTTACTAACCTTCTCTTTTGTATCCTGGTTATTTAAGGCACAAGGCTTCTCTCCCCTAGAAGACATTATAGAACCCCTAACTTTCCTCAAAACAGGGCAGAGATGCTACCTCCTTCCTACACAGGCCTTTCCTGGTCACCACCCCACCCACCCAGTTGTTAATTCCTTCTACCTCTTAAAGTTACTTGATTCTATTTGGTAAAGGGAATAAGGAATGGATATGCATTTTCCTTAAAAAAAGGAAACTCCCACATGGAGATACCCCTTCTAGGTAGCTAGGGGGAGTCACAGGTGCATAGCACACTGGGCCTAAACCTGAGTTCAAATTTAACCTCAGATATTTACTAGCTTTGTGACCCTGGTCAAGTCACTTAGTCTCTGTCTTCCTTGGGTTCCTCATCTGTGAAATGGGGATAATAAAAACACCTCCCTCATAGGTTTGTGGAGGATCAGAGGAGATAAAACTTGTATAGCGCCCTATAAATGCTAGGGTTGGCACCTCTACAGCTTAGAGAATGAAGTAATTGATGGTCATGGTCACATAGTCATAACTGGCTACCATGTTTTCACTTTCATGGAACAATTTACCTTGAGCTAGGAGTTTAATTTCTCAAGCCTCATTTTCCTCATCTGTAAAATGGGAATAGTAGCATTTGTACTAACTACATCATAAGGACATTTTAGGCAAAGTACTCTGTCCATATTAAGACATTCTTAAATATGAATTTGATGGCATTTTCTGAGAGGTCGGGGTGTGCCAGAAAGTGTGTTCCTAGAGCATCGGAAGCAGAAGTCAACTCTCTCGTCATTATCTTACTATTTGATACGACATATCTTACTATACATAATCTTACAAATTGCATGACTGTAAACAAGTCATTTGACTTGCACCAAACACCAAAATGGGGAGAATATTTGGGGACTGAGATGGTGTAAAAAGAAGCAAATTTGGGGTGGCTGGGTGGCACAGTGAGTAAGAGCACCGGCCCCGGAGTCAGGAGGACCCGGGATTGGTTCCAGACTCAGATACTTAACACCCACACACACACACACACACACACACACACACACACACACAAATGGTGATGTAACCTTAGGCAAGTTACTTAATCCAAATTGCTTTAAAAAAGAAGAAGAAGAAGCAGATCGTCCCCCTTGGGGACTGAGTGGCTATGAGTGAGTTCCATGGTAATAGTACAGAGCAGGCTGCCCCGTTCTCAATCTCCAGGGCCAAAAGGGAGACTTACACATTAAGCGAACTTATCAGACAAAGGGCTTTTCCTATTTTCAAACTATTTTCCAAGCTCTTTGGAGCTTCCATGTTTTTTCATGCATTTTCCAAACTTTTAACCAATGATGCAGGGTAGATTTTATGGTAAAGATGATTTACAATTTTCTCATTTTTACAGAAAGCATAAAACTCTAGCTAACTCCCCCAGGGCCCATTCTGAAACACAAAGGCATTACAATTTTAAATAAATGTTCTCCCCTACAGTCCTAAGAGATAAAAAGAAATCTTGCGACTGTTAATTAAAATGCGTGCATTTAACCAATATTTATAAAAAACCTACTCTGTGCAAGGTACTGGGCAATGGGGGAATAGTGAGGCCACTTGATGATTGTCCTCAAATTGTCTCCATCAAAAAGAGATTTTGGGGACCCAACTTCCTCCTCTCTGAAATATGAACTAGGTAGTCTCAGAGTCCATCCAGCTCTTAAGCTATTACACTATGAACTATGTACACAAATAACAGGAATGCAAAAAAAAAAATAGAATATTATAAATGCATAACAGCTACCTATGAAGAGCTGTCAACATTCAGAGTGCTGAAAGACCACTTCAAAATGGGAGAAATCAGCCAAGATGCCTACAATAGGAAGCATTGGAATCACTCTGAAGGTGAGGGCTGGGACTGTTTCATTTGTCCCCAGTAGCTATCCCAGAGTCTGGGCATACAGTGTGTTCTTTGTAAATGCTTGTTGACTGACTGATTGATTGAAATAGGGAAGGTAAGGGGAAGCAGATTCAAGCAAAGGGAATAACCACAACAAAGTCATGAGAGTGGGAGTGTGCACTATATATATCCTGGGAATACTGAGGAGTCACACTTAGATACTTCTTTGATTTCCTCTGTTGGAACAGAACTGAAATTTTCAACTGCAAAATTAAGTGGTAGGAATAAATGACATCAGAGATACCTTTCAACTCTAAATCTGTCTAAAGAAACCAAAGCCCAGTTTCCCTAGGTCTTAGCTCCATTCATCTGTAGAATGAATGGGTTGGACTACATGGCCTCTTAAGGTTTCATCCAGGTCTGGACCTATATATTTCAGCTTCCCTTGGCCTCATTTTCCTCATCCATATGTGATGGTGTTGGCCTTCATTGAGGTCATCTGGATGGCCTCCAATACCCCTCCCAGCTCTTAGTGTATTGCTCCCTGATTCTCTGGATCCAAAGTCTACCATTTGCTACAAGTAAGTCCTTGGGCAGGTTGATCAAGCTCTCAAGATCTCCTCTTCTCATCTGCAAAAAGAGGACACTGGGGTAGATTAGCCTCTGAAGGACTTTGTAGCTTTAAGTCAATGATCCTATGAATAGCCTAGGGACATTACTGTCTGTACCTCCTCCCCATCGACTGCTTCCTCAACTCAAATCACTCCAGCTTCTGTTCCAACCAGAAGAAGCCATAAAAGAGTAGTAGATAGAGTCCTGGCCCTGGAATGTGGAAGACCTGAATTCAAATACAGCTGCAGACATTGACTATGAGATCCTGGGCAAGTTGCCTAACCTCTGCCTGCTTCAATTTCCTCATCTGTAAAATGGGAATAATAGTACTACCTACCTCATAGAGTCATTGTGAGGATCAGAGATAACATTTGCAAATTGTTTAGAACAATGCCTGGCAAATAGTAGGCATTCAAGAAGAGTTTGTTTCCTCTCTTCTTTCCACTACTCTGCTGAAATCCAACGTCCTCATTCAATATCCTTTTCTCAGTCCTCCTTAGCCTCTGTATAGCATTCCACAGTATTATAAAATGGAAAGATGGCCGATTTGAGAACCCAGATTTGAATCTAGAGTCTTCACTCTACTACAACCCAAGACTCCCTGTGTTTATTTAGGCAGCTTGAACCCTCTAATGCTGTTTTCTTGTCTATAAAATGAGGGCAGTGGGTGAGGGCTGGATTGGACTTAATGGCCTCTGAAGTAAATTGAGAAAGTTGGATGAGAGTTCAGCAGCTCCTTCCAGCTCTAAATATCTGATCTGCTTAGAGACCACAGTTGTGACTGTGGAGGTCAGACTCAGGCTGAAGGGAGATGCCCCTCCCGACAGAAAAGGGCAGAAGACATGCTGGACTGTGCCTGGCCCTCCCCATAGGGCTTGGCCTTGGGCTAGTCCAGTCCCTTCATTCTTCCCTTTGGCACTCCCCCTCTCTCTTTTTCATCAGGCCTTAGATTGCTTAGCTCCAGGCACCTGTTCAGTTTTAAGCAATGACTCACTTAGTCCAAGGGCAAATTTTGGAAAATGTGTATGAATTACAAACAAAAAAATCCTAAACCGTAGAAGTCCTAAGTGACTAAAATGAGGCACTTCTTGTTCTAATTAACTTCTCTGAATTCAAATAGCCACTGGCTTAACCACATCTATAATCCTTTACTATAACACTGTAAAGATGAGTGCTCAGGACCAAACTTTTGTGGAGAGAAAACAAATCAGGATAAAGAAACAGTTAAAGGGATGGCAAGAAAACCTATTTTACAGTGTCAGCATGCCAGGGATAGGGAGATAAAGTCAGGAGAGATTTAAAACTCCTGCTACTTTTCTGGCATTCTTAAAGGATGGGCACATCATGACTGGCTCCGTTGGCTGTTCCAGCATCTCTCATCAGCTTCTTAAGTTGCTCAGCTGTCACTGGGATGCTGCCTCCATGGTGGCCATACTTGAAGACTAGTTCCAACCTATGACACCAGTATAATTTCCCCCTCACTCCAGTCCAGTCCAAATCCAACCTTTTCCCAAGCCTGGAAGGGAACCGCTTTTTAAAAACACAACCCCATTGCACTCAAAGGCATGAAGGCTTCACTCTGTGTGAATTTCCTCATCTGTGAAATGGGGATAATAATAGCACCTACCTCCCAGGGTTGTGGTGAAGATAAAATGAGCTATTTCTAGAGTGCTTTGAAAACCTGAAAGCATTTTATGAATGCTTGCTAATATGATTTTCCCAAAGGGTTCTCTGAATAATCTATTATACTCTCATTCTTCTTGTTAAAAGATGTACCCTATCCTTTCATCTTTTTTTTAATTTGTGCAATTACATGTAAAAACGATTTTCGACATTCATTTTTTCAAAATTTTTGGTTCCAAATTTTACCCTCCTTCCCCTCCCCCCTCATTGAGACAGTAAATAATCTGATATAGGTTATACATGTGTAATCACATAAAATATATTTCCATATTAGTCATTTTGTAAAAGAAAATTTGAAAAGAAAAGAAAGAAGGAAAGGAAGGAGGGAAGGAAGGAAGGAAGGAAGGAAGGAAGGAAGGAAGGAAGGAAGGAAGGAAGGAAGGAAGGAAGGAAGGAAGGAAGGAAGGAAGGAAGGGAGAGAGGGAGGAGAAGAAGAGAAAAATAACGTGCTTCAGTCTGCATTCAGACTCCATTATTTTTTCCCTTCCTCTGGAGGATAGCATTTTTTATCATAAGTCCTTTGGGATTGTCCTAAACCATTGTATTGCTGAGAACAGCTAATTCATTCACAATTTTTCATCATGCAATATTGCTGTTACTGTATACAATATTTTCCTGGTTCTACTCACTTCATTCTGCATCACTTTATGTAAATCTTTCCAGGTTTTCTGAAATCATCCTGCTCATCATTTCTTATAGCACAATACTGTTCTATCACAATCATAGACCACAACTTGTTCAACCATTCTCCAAATGATGGGCATTCCCTCAATTTCCAATTCTTTGCCACCATAAAAAGAGCAACTATAAATACCCTTGTATAAATTGGTCATTTTCCTTTTTGTTTTTTATCTCTTTGGGATACAGACCTAGTAGTAGCATTGAGGGGTTGTGATAGTAATGGCAATTAAAGATTCCCCTGTATTGGCTTGGTTTTCAAATTGATTGTGTTAAAACCCAGAGTTTGTTAATCCCACCTGTGGGATGGGCTTGTTGATGTGAAAAGAAAGTCCTGAACTGGGAGGAGCTGGCGAGGTAGATTTGGAGAGACACTAGAGAGAGGCGGAAGATCTTTTTGGAAGCAGCACCTCGAGGAGAGAGAGAGAGACTAAGAGAATTGCTGGTGGCCGCTTTGAATTGCCCTGGACTTTTGAGACCTGCCCCCTGAGCTGCCAAGGACTGAGGAGACATGGCTGTTTTGCTGGTACTTTGTCTGTCTGTTTTGATGTTATTTTGCCAGATTTGTCCACTGGTGAAAGGCTGTCCTTTTGTTGAAGAAGTCCTGGAACCTGGCTGTTCGCTAAGAAGCCCTGAGACTGTCCTGCAGACAGAGAGTGAATACTGTCCACTGGTGAGGGACAGTACTGTTGTTGCAGGGGTCTGGAGACTGTCCTGCAGACAGAGTGAATACTGTCCACTGGTGAAGGACAGTGCTGTTGTTGCAGGGGTCTGGGAGCCTTTCTGTTGGTTCAGAAGCCCTGAAGAAGGATTTTCTTGTTGTATGTTTACAGAAATCCTGGGAGAGGGCTTTGCTAATGTATTCAGGGGTTCTAGGACTGTTCTACAGACAGAGGATGAATTCATGAAGGGACTGGCAATGTATCTTATGGCCTTGCTAAGCCTTGTCTCCCCAGGAACTAAGATTGCTGAGAACTTGCCTCGTGTCAAGATGAAGAAAAGACCTCCATTTGGGTATTAAGTGCTGTGTTTAAACTTGATGTAACTCTGGGGTAGATTCAATTGTGATCCAGGGGTGGGGAACTTTTGACCTTATGTTTGGAAACTAATCTCCATTTGAGAAGAGGGGCTTTGTGGTGGACTTAATTAAGGTATAGCCTAGGGGTGGAGAAGTATTTAGAACGGAGACTTTGTAATTGATTGAATGATTGGAAGGTCCTGGGGTGGGGTAGTACTTGGAGATTATTTAATCATACTTAGTAAATGCTGTATTTTGAATGATGTCATGTTTTGATCTTCTCTGTTCTTGGTTTGTCACTGAATAAAATAGAGAGCACCTATGCTGGTATTTTGAACCTGGGAAATTGCCTTCTTTTGGCATTATATTACAGGGGTCAAAGAGTATGTGGTTTTATAGCCCTTTGGTATAGTTCCAAATTTTTCTCCAGAATGGTTGAATCAGTTCACAACTCCACCAACAATGCATTAGTGTCCCACTTTTCCCACATCCCCTCCAACACTTATCATTTTCCTTTTCTGTCATATTAGACAATCTGATATGTGTAGTTTGGCACCTCAGAGTTGTTTTAATTTGTATTTCTCTAATCAATAGTGATTTAGGTCACTTTTACATGACTATAGATAGTTTTGATTTCTGAAAACTGCTTGTTCATATCCTTTGACCATTTATCAATTGGGGAATGACTTGTATTCTTATAAATTTGACTCCATTTTTATTTATTTGATAAATGAGGACTTTATCAGAGATATAGCTATAAAAAATCCTGGCTTTCTGTTTTCCTTCTGATCTTAGTTACATTGCTTTTGTTTGTGCAAAAACTTTTAAATTTAATATAATTAAAATTATCCATTTACATCTTGTAACTCTCTCTGTATCTTGTTTGGTCCTAAATTCTTCTCTTAGCCATAGATATGACATATAAACTATTTCATACTTCTCTAATTTGCTTATGGTATTACCCATTTGTCTATGATATTACCCTAATAAAATACTAATGTTGATCTCATTTTGGTATACAATGCGAGATAATGGTCTATACCTAGTTTCTACCTTACTGTTTTCCAGTTTTCCCAGGAGTTTTTATCAAATAGTGAGTTCTGGCCCCAAAAGTTTAGATATTTGGGTTTATCAAACTCTAAATTCTTGTGGCAATTTATGATTATTCTTTGTGTACCAAATCTATCCCACTGATCCATCTTTCTATTTCTTAGCCAGTACCAAATTGTTTTGCTATTCATTACTTTAAAATATGATTTGAGATCTGGTACACTAGGCCACCTTCCTTCACATTTTTAAAAATTGATTCCCTTGATATTCTTGAAATTACTTGTTCATATAGATGAATTTAGTTATTTTTTTCTAGCTCTAGAAAATAATTTTTGGTAGTTTGACTGACATGGCACTGAATAAGTAGATTAATTTAGGTAGAGTTGTCATTTTTTTACATTGGCCCTGCCTACCCAAGAACAATTGATATTTTTCCAATTGTTCAGATCTGACTTTAATGTGTGAAAAGTGTTTTGTAATTGTGTTCATATAGTTCCTGGGTCTGTCTTGATAAGTAGATTCCCAAGTATTTTATATTGTCTACAGTTATTTTAAATGTAATTTATCTCTCTATCTCTTACTGATGGGTTTTGTTGGCAATGTATAGAAATACTGGTGACTTATGTGGGTTTATTTCATATCCCACAACTTTGCTAAATGTATTAATTATTTCACCTAGTTTTATAGTTGATTCTCTAGAATTCTCTACTCATATCATTATATCATCTGTAAAGAATGATAGTTTTGTTTCCTCATGGCCTATGCTAATTCCTTCAATTTCTTTTTCTTCTCTTATTTCTGTAACTAACATTTCTAGTACGATATTGAATAATAGTGATGGTGATAGGCGTCCTTGCTTCACCCTGGATATTTTGGGGAAGTTCTTCTAGCTAATGCTCATGACAGATAGTGCTTACTGATGGTTTTAGGTAATTCCTACTTATCATTTTAAGAAAAGCTCCATTTATTCCTATGCTTTCTAGTGTTCTTAATAGGAATGGGTGCTGTATTTTGTTAAAAGTTTTTTTTTTCTGTCTCTATTGAGATAATCATATGATTTCTGTTGGTTTTGTTATTTATTTGTTTATATATTGATAGTTTCGCTAATATTGGACCATCCCTGTATTCCTGGGATAAATCCTACCTGGTTCCTTTGTCTTATTAAAAAAAAACAACCAACCAACCTAAGACCAATAGAGTTGAAGTGATTTGCCCATAGTACCATAAGCAGTAGTACCATGAACCTGTCCACTAACTTCAAAGTTGGGATATGTCCTACATAGCTGAGTGGCAAAGAAAGGCACAGAAGACTAGAGACTGAGGAAAGGCCATTGGATCACATTACTTATCAGCAACTTCTGAGATAGTTTCAATAAAGTGTGACTGGAAGCAAGAGTGAATTGACTTGAGGAATAGGTGGATGATGAGACATTAGAGAAAGTAATGAGAAAATTGAGACTTCATATTATAGTTGGGAAGCTGGGAGAACCCAGCTAAGGACCCTACAGCTCATTTGAGTCACCCAGTTGGTGAGACAGACAGGATTTGAACCCTAAAGCCAGTGCTCTCCACCATGCTGTGCTGGCTTTCTTTTAAGCAGCTTTATAAAGAAAGTAAAGTGAGATGAAATGACAACTTAAAGAGACAGCAGGGTCAAGACTACAGGTTTATAGAGTACAGGAAGAGTGACTCATCTGGTTTGTCCTCAGAAGGGAAAGCACAAGTATAAAGGGAGACTCTGAAGATTCAAGGGGACAGAGATGGGAATGGAGACAAGGGGATGAACAATTGACAAAGTGAGGTCTAGTGATGGAGATAGAAGGGTTATCAACAGCTTAGCAGGAGTCATTAGTCATGACCCAGATGCCATTTCCCTGAGAGGGGAGGAAGGAAGGAAGAAGGAGGCATAGTCATAGTTCAAGTTTATGATCAGAAGAGGGGGAGGCATGATAACTCAGGCCTGGTGGCCTGGAATCTCTCAAAGGTAAAATAATCTGCTGAGAATGCCAGGATGGAAGCAAAGTTGGGAGATCCTGGAGCTCTCTCCTTAACCTCTCATACAATGCTATTAAGGGCAGGTAAGTTTACTAAACCTATAAAGTCTTGGGTGCTTCTATCAAGGGATTTGGTTCTCAATGCTGTTTTTGAGAAGTTAATATCACAACTTAAAAGAGCAAGATTACTTAGTAACTGAGGGATTCATTTCACTATTATCATTGTTGTTGATAATGATGATGATGATAATAAATGCACAAAATGGCAGAAATTGAGCAATGCATCCTGACAAGGCATGACAAGAAAATGAGAACCTACACAATGCCAGCAAGACAGAACCTACAGACAGAATCATGTACCAGAAACTCATCACTTTTCATGGACTGACAGACAATGAAGTCCTATGCTACAAAGACAGACTTCAGCAAATCTTGGAGATGGCAAGCAAGAAAATTATGGTGACACCAAAGTATTATTGAGGACATAGGGGGTCCAGGAGTATGCTCCAGCCTCTGCCCCCACTGAGGGAGAAGCAGCTGAGGTACAGTGGCCATGAAGCCACTGCCACAAGGCTGCTTTAGAGTTCCAGGCCTGCAAATTGTAGGGGGACCAAACAACCAGTCTGAGGACTAATCACTATTGCTTTAACCTGCTTAGATCTGGATCACTGTCCTGGGTGGAGGTCCTAGGGTGTGTGATCAGGTGCCAGAACTGGTGGAGGATTCTGAGAGGGTAGCCACCTAATAGCTCCAGCAGCTGAGAAAACCCCAGCAATCTGGGCAAAGCTCTCCTCGATGGAAGCAGAGTTCTACTGTGGCAAAAAGCTCAAAAGTCAAGTAATTGAGTGGCAACATGAGTAAGCAAAGGAAGCAAAGCAAGCACAGCAATCCAACTTTGGATTCCTTTTTGGGGGGACAAAAAGGATCAAAGCAATGAAGAGGAGGAAGACAGCAAAGTCAGAACTCCTGCACCAAAAGCTTCCAAAAATATATAAATTGGTTACAGGCCATAGAGGAGCTTAAGAAGTATTTTGAAAACCAAATAAGAGAAGTGGAGGAAAAAAAATTGGGAAGAAAAATGAGAATGATGCAAGAAAACAATGAAAAGAAGGTCAACAACCTGACTGAAGAAAATAACACCTTAAAAAAAGACTAACTCAAATGGGAAAGGAGGCTCAAAAAGCCAATGAGGAGAAGAATGCCTTAAAAAGCCAAACTTGACAGATGGAAAAAGAATCTCAAAAACTCACTGAAGAGAAACATTTCTTCAGAATTAGATTAGAGCAAATGGAAGCTAGTGACTTTATGAGAAATCAAGATACTATTAAACAGATCCAAGCAAATGAAAAATAGAAGGCAATGTGAAATATCTGATTGGGGAAACCACTGACCTAGAAAATAGATCCAGGAGAGATAATTTAAAAATTATTGGACTACCTGAAAGCCATGATCACAAAAAGAACCCAGAAATCATCCTTTAAGAAATTTTCAATGAAAATTGCCCTAATATTTTAGAACCAGAGGACAAAATAGAAATTGAAAGAATTTACCTATCACCTCTTGAAAAAGATCCCAAAAAGAAAATTCCTAGGAATAGTATAGCCAGGTTCTAGAATTTCCAGATCAAGGAGAAAATATTACAAGCAGTCAGAAAGAAACAATTTGAATATTGTGGAAACACAATCAGGATAACCCAGGATCTGGCAGCTTCTACACTGAGGGATCAAAGGGCTTGGAATATGATATTCCGGAGGTCAAAGGAGCTGGGATTAAAACCAAGAATCACCTACCCAGCAAAACTTAGTATCATGTTTCAGAGGAAAATATAGTCATTCTATGGAATTGAGGACTTTCAAGCATTCATGATGAAAAAAACAGAGTTGAATACAAAATTTGACATTCAGATAAAAGAAGCAAGAGAAGCATGAGAAGGTAAACAGGGAAAAGAAATCATAAGTAACTTATCAAAGTCGAACTATTCACATTCCTATATGGAAAAACAATAATTGTTACTTATGAAACTTTTCTCAGTATAAGAATAGTTGAAGGGAATATAAATGTGTGTGTATACATACATATATGTATATATAGGAGGGTACATGGGTGTATGAATACGTATATTAGTGTGTGTGTATATATATGTACAGGTATATATAAACAGAGGGCACAGGACCAATTGAATAGGAAGGAATGATACTTAAGAGGTGAGAGAGGAATATAATGAGAGGAGATGGGGAGAGACAGAATGGGGTAAATTATCTCATATAAAAGAGGCAAGGGAAAACTGTTATAATGGAGGGTAAGAACAGGAAGGCAAAAAGGAATGAGTCAACTTTACTCTCATTGAATTTGGCTTAGGGAGAGAATGACATATACACTAAATAGGGTATCTCATCCTATAGGAGAGTAGGGGGGAAGGGGATCAAAGGGGGAATGATGGAGGGGAGGGCAGGTTCGGGGGAAGGGAAGTTGGAAGCACACACTTTTGAAAAGGGACAGTGCATGGGGTGGCCAGGTAGCACAGCAAGTAAGAGCACCGGCTCCAGTGTTGAGAAAACCTGGAGATCGAATCCCGGGCTCGGACACTTAGCACCCACCCAGAAACACCTGGCCGTGTAACCTTGAGCAAGTTGCTTAACCCCGATTGCTAAAAAAAAAAAAAAAAAAAAAAAAGGGACAGAGTCAAAGTAGAGAACAGAACAAGTGGGGGTGGGATAGGATGGAGGGAAATATATTCAGTCTTTCACAATATATCCAATATGGAAATGTTTTGCATAGCTACATGTACAACCTATATTGAATTGCCTATCTTCCCAGAAAGGGTAGGTGATGAGGGAGGAAGGGAAAGAATCTGGAATTCAAAGTTTTAAAATCAAATGTTCAAAAATATTATTTTTTTTTTACATGCAAGTGGAAAATAAGATATACAGGCACTGGCAAGATGCCCTACTGGAAAGCCGGAGGGAGTATGGGGGAGGATATGGGAGAGAACCGATTGGGGGAGGATTTACACAGTGGGATTACTGTTTTGGGGTGGTAGGTAGGGGAAAGAGGGGGCAAAAATGTCTAACTCAAAATCTTGTGGAAATGAATGATGTAAACTAAAAATAAACATAAAATTTAATTTGAAAAAAAGTAAGAGAGCTTTCCACCCTGAATGTCTCCTTTGTGTGACCAAAGCTCTCTGCTAATGATGCAGATTTGTAAACTGACCCTAGGGTTAACTCCTCCAATCAGCACATTGAAGGAGACTCTAATAGACAACAGAAGGGAAGATGTACCCCCAGCCACCAACACACCTTCTGGTAGATGGGAATATGATGAAACTTGAGTCAACTTTTCTTATTGTGTATTTAAGTTTAGGAAAATTAAAAAAAAGAACTTGGACCAAAATGGTATCAAGTTATAGATGAAATGAAGGGACCAATGGTCTGATGTACACAGGTGGGAGACCAAGGTATGCTCCCTACATCACACTAGGGTAAGAGGAATAAGGAAAAGAAACCTAAGTCAAAGTGGTGCATTAACAATGAGGTCATCTTATCTATCGTCAATTTATCTGCTCTCTTTCATCTATCTGTCTGTTTCTAGCCATCATATATGTGTGTATATGTATATGCATTTAGATATTTAAGAAATTATGTTTTACAGTTTAGCCTCTTCCTTTCCCCCCTCCAAAAGAACAATTCATCATAACAAAGAATAAAAAGGAAGGGAAAAAACAGCTCAGTAAAACTAACCAACATATTGAAAAATCTAGGAAAATGCCAATATAGCCCGTCTCCTCTCCAATCCCCCAGGCTCTCTCATCCACTGCAGAGAAACAGGGAGAGCTGGGCTCTCTCTGGAGACCCAATTGATGATTATCATGTCACATGATTTCATTTGAATTGTTTTGTTTGTATTGTTCTTTCCATTTACATTTTTGTGGCCATTTTGTATGTTCTTTTTGTGACCTTTTGTACTTCACTTTGCATTGGTCCCTATGCTTTCTCATGTTTCTCTGTATTCACCATTTCTTACAGCAGAACAATTATCCCATTATATTCATGAACCATAATTTCTTTTGCTATTCCCTAGCTGATGGGCATCTACTTTATTTCTAATTCTTAGCTACTATGAAAAAATGCTACTATAAATATTTTGGTGTCCATGGGGCTCTTTTTTGTCATTGACCTCATTGGGGTATATGCTAATAGTGTGGTCTCTGGAGGAAAAAGGTGTGGATATTTTAGTCACTCTGTTAGCATAACAATTCCAAATTACTTTCCATAATGGTTGGACCAATCATAGGATCCACCAACAGTGAATTTAATTGCCCATCATTTCACAATCGCAAGGGTGCTTTTCTATTGGAATTAAAACCTGCCAGAACTGGGATCTGACACAAAAATGCTATCATGTCCCTCCAGAACAAGGCAGGGGATACTCCTGCTAGCCTCTGCCCTTGGCATTTGGAGCATTCGGTTAGATTCTTGATACCACATATTAGCAAGAATATTCTTAATCTACACAATGGCAAGAGAGAAAGACACAAATAGTGACAGAGAAAAGCAGAAAAGGAGGAGGAGAGACAGAGACAAAGGGAAAGAGAAGGAAGAGGAGGGGGGGAGAGAGACAGACAGACAGACAGCCAGACAGACAGAGAGGGAGGGAGGGAGAGAGATAGGGAGTGACTGTGTGTATAGGGAGGAAAGCATGCATTAAGTGCAATGAAAGCTTTTCTCTTTGACTGCGATCCTGATCATTAGGAGATCCTCCCTCCTCCTTCCCAGGGAAGGACACCAGTGTAAGCAGCCATAAAACTGTGGGGTAACAGCCCTCAGATCAGACCTATTCTTGCCTTTTGTCCTTCTGGGATATTTGGTCTTCTGCCCTTCATCTAGAGATGAACCAGAGGCACAAACAGCAGCAAACCCCAATCAGGCTCCTTTACAGGAATCCTCATTAGCCAATCTAACAAAGACCGGGAGAAGGGAGATTGAAAGCCAAAGCTAAGGCAACACTTGGAATTTCTCCAGTTGTCACTTACCAAGGCTGCAGCTCATTAGGCCAAATCATTAAGAGCTGAGGACATGATCCCATGCGCTTCCAGCCTTATCAGGTGCCTTAGCAGTGAAAGAAAGGACCCTTGCCTTGATTGCACACTTCTTTCTCTGCTGGAAAATGTCCCCCACTCTAAAGCCCAGTGCATCCCGGAGGTGTGTGTATGTTCCCTTGCAGACTGGTTACCCCAACCGGGGAAGCACAATGGATTCTTATCCCAAAGTGTCTGAGATTTTATACATAATTGAATTTTTTAAAAACACAGCAAGGTCTAGCAGAAAGAAACTGGATTTCCAATCTGAAGCCGTGGGTTTGAATCTGACTGATACTTACTGCCTTTGGGACTTTAGGCAAGGCACTGTCCTTCCATGGACCTCTGTTTGCTCACCTGGAAAATGAAGTATAGGAAGGGGAGGGTGCAGGAAGAAACCAATCCATAGGAACCTTTCCAAATAATAATCCTGCCACCTACAAAATGGGAACAATGCTAGTTCACAAGGTTATTGCTATGAAAATCAATCTGAAAGTGTTAGAGAAATGGGAACAATTTTTTCTCCCCATTTGACAGTTGGGGAAAAGGGACAAGAATGGTAAAATGACTTGCCCATGGTGACTAAGTAGCAATGACAAGAGAGCTGATATTTAAACTGGGGTTTTCTGACTCAAAGCTCAGCAGTCTTTCCATTGCACTCATTCAATCATTTGACAAAGTGGTCAGTCAATAACCATTTATTAAGCACTTACTATGTCCTGGGCATCATGCTAAGTTTACCCTGGGGATACAAAGGAAGGAACAAAGATGTTCTCTGTCCTCGGGGAGCTCACTCTAATGGGGGAGAGAACACATAAACATGAGGTGCATACAGCTCCCTGCAGACTAGATGGACAGTCATCTGAGGGGAAGGTCATCCTGTAAAAGGTGGGATCTGAGCTGAGTGTTGAAGGAAGCCAGAAGTGGAGGTGAGGAGGGATGGGATCCAAGACATAGAACGCAGTGCTCAAAATGCCCATCATCAGGAGTTGGAAGGTTAGGTTGGAAGATTAGCAACCAAAGGCAGGTGCTGCTGGATCAGAAAGGACATGGAAGAGAAGGCCTCTGGAAAGCCAGGGAGGGGCCACGTTGCCAGTTCGCTAGATTTCTACAATGTGATCGATCCAGATGCTCACTCTTTGTACATCTTTTGGCCAATTTAGCCAAAGTGGGTTTGAGTTTGCCATGTATAAAATAACAGCTCTTGATAATTAGGGTGGGTTTATATCAGTAAATTATAGCAGGGTAGTCTTTGCAAGCTATTTATTTCTTTTCTCTAAGCCTCCGTTTTCTCACCTGGAAAATGGAGAGAATAGTGCTTCCACTATCTACCTTGCTGGATTATTGTGAAGATAAAAGGAGATGATGTATGGAAAGTGCATTGCAAACCTTAAATATTATTAGTGATAAAAATAGACACATGTGAAACCCACATAAGACCATGGAATCTAGAAATGGAAGGGACCTGAATGTTCCCTTATTAAATTTTCACCAGGAATACCTTCAACACATTGATAGGTCATTCTCATTAAGGTTTTATAGGATGAGAAAATAGGCAAATGTGTCAGTAGCTGAATGGGCTGGCTGCCTCCAGAGGTTAGGAGTTCTTGTGTACTGGAAGGCTTGAAAGCAGACTTGGAGGATCATTTGCTAGGTCTGTGGTAGAAGGGATTTGTATTCCATTAAGCATCAAACTAGATAACCTCTGAGCTTTCTTCCAGTTCCAAGATTCTGGAAGCCTGCAGTTGCTAATAAATTCTCTATCACTTCTCATACAAATAAAGTGTTTTGTGATGTCAACTATGACAAACAAGTAAGAAATATCTTTAAATATATTACTCAGAAAATGAAAGCCTTGGAAGGGAAATGGGTCAGTCATGTAGGGGAGACTTTTGAGTGTTAGAATAATAGTCACAAAATAGTAAAAACCTCCACTACACTGCTTAGATCCTTAGCAAATGTCTCACTCCACCTCCGGATCCCTCTGCCTCTTTTCCTGATTGGCAAGTTCCTGTTTTTTCATTTATTTGTTCCTTAATTCATTCTCCCAGTTCAATTCACTCTCCAGACTTCTCCAAGTCCTCTCCCTCGTAACATGAATCTACTCTGAATCCTCCTCTCCTGACTGGTCCCTGAGGGGATTTTGACCACATTCACTTTACTCCCAATCCAACATACTCTACAGATGTAATCTCCCTGAAGATTCCTTGGCCCCACATGGGTACCCTCAGCCCACCCTTTCCAGTTCTTATTTTTTTGTCTTCCTTCATTAGAAAATAAGTTCTAGGGGAGGCCAGGTAGCACAGCGAGTAAGAGCACGGCTCCAGTGTTGAGAAGACCTGGAGATCGAATCCCAGGCTCAGACACTTAGCACCCACCCAGAAACACCTGGCCGTGTAACCTTGAGCAAGTTACTTAACCCCAATTGCTTAGGGGTGGCCAGGTGGCTCAGCGAGCAAGAGCACTGGCTCCAGTGTCGGGATGACCTGGATCAAATCCGGGCTCAGATACTCAGCACCACACCCAGAAATAACTGGCTGTGTAACCTTGAGCAAGTTACTTAACCCCGATTGCTTTAAAAAATAATAATAAGTTCTAATTTCTCTGTGTGTGTGTCTCTGTCTCTGTCTTTGTCTGTTTGTCTCTCTCTCTCCCTCCCTCCCTTTCTCTGTCTCTGTCTCTCTCTGTCTCTCTTTCTCCCCCTCTCCCTCCCTCCCTCTCTTTCTCTCCCCCCAATTCTTCATTCATTCATTCTTACTGCTGTGTGTGAGACTGAGCATGTAGTTTAAGCTTTCGTTGCTCCATTCAGCTGCTCTCAAAGACTACATGTGACTGGTCTTTACAAGTGAAGGAACTTCTATCCACAGTTGAAATTGCTAGCCTGAAGAGAATGAAGATGATGGCACCGATGATTATGTAGGTGACAGAGATAATATGGTCTGACTCTGTCATTTCATTGGTGTGGGGAACTCCCACTGAGGACACTTTCTCTGGCCATGAAGAGCAGAACCTGTTCTGTCTTAGAGCAAAACTTAGCCTTTTGTTGTATGATGGAACCTTGGGCAGTCAGGTGATGCCTACAGACCCCTTCCCAGAATAATGTTTTTAAGTGCATAAATAAATTATACAAGGTTACAATGGAGACCAATATACTGAAATACAGATATCAAACTATATTTTTAAAAAATAAACAAGTTTCCAGGCCCCAGGTTTTAAGCAACCCCTTTAAGAACAGCCTAAAACACTGAGATGTTTCATGACTTATGCAAGGTCACACAGCTAGTATGTGTCAAAGACAGGATGTGAAACCATGTCTTCCTGACTCCAAAAGCCAATTCTCTATTCCCTGTGCTCCCCAATAATAATGTTAATAAGTATTATCATAATAATAAATTCAGTAAGGAAGGGTCTAGCTTTTAGATTCAAGATTTGAATGTGTTCTAAGGCTAGGAGCTTTGGTGACAAGCCTTGTGAAAATCCATTTTTAGTGGCATGGACGGCAAGTAGAGAAATATAAATGGAAGTAATCATTTTTCTAATTCAACAGATTTGCTCTAATAAAGCACAAGGTGCCTGTAAAAAGTAATGATAGTGATCTTCTCAATAGCTGGCGAGATCTCTGCTTGTAAAGGGAACACCATCTCCCAAACGTCTGTAACATGGGAACCAAATGGAATTACTTCAGATTACCAGCTCGTCTCATTCAGACTCTCTCCCATACTCCTGGGACACCCACAGAAGCGTTTCCTGGCATTCCCTTGTAAGTGGTTTGCAGTTTCTGCCAGATCTCACTGGAATCATCAGAAGAGTTCTAGAAGCTTTCCTCAGGACAGAAAGGGGATCATGGGAAGTTTTCTCACTGATTGTTATTGGTTTCCGTGATAGGAAGAACAGGAGATGCCATTCTTGCAGTAAATGCAGCTACGGGTAAGACTGGATCAAGCATCACAGACTGAATTGAAATGGGACTTTGGAAGTCATCTGATCCAACCACATCCCGTTTACAGAATGAGAAACTGAGGCCCTGAGAAGGGTTGGGAATCACCCATCACACAAGTAAACATACGAAGAGGGAGAACAGCTCACCAAATAAGCTGCATCGAAGCCCTTACTACACAGAAAACCGTTGCACATATATCACTGATCCACACAATGTTAAGGATATTTTAATGGATGGTACCATACTAAAGACTCATAATCACTATAAATTGCAGATATGAGATCAAAGAAATTAAAATCACGTGGCAATAGAAAGAACTGTTTGTCTTCACTATTATCCATGGAGCCCTGGAGATCTCCAGAAGTGAGCCTCCTGAAGGTGAGCTGGCAAAGCCTCCCAACACTTCTGTCCCACTACAAAAAAAAAACAAAAACAGTTTTTGTTTGTGTGATGAGAGTCCAGGTGACCTTGTGAGTTTCAGAAGGTCACAAGGTCCTGGAGCCACCAAGGCAGTGCAATATCAACTGCAATATCAACTAGACTGGTCACTTTGACTGTGCCAACATAACTGACTGATGTCAAAGTAAAATACAAGAAAGAAGCTCTTGAGGAGAAAGAAAATGGAGCCACGTGGATCAGACAAAGCCCAGTGCCAAGGAGAACCAGGAAGTGCCCAATTCCCATAGTGGTACAACATTTGAGTGTCCTGATGTGACCTAATATATTAACCTCCAACCCACTACAAGGGAGCAGAGGGTAACATACAGAATCATGCTGTTAATTCTCTCTGTCACTCTTTCATGCCTCTCATGAATTCTGCACAGGAATAAAGCTGCCAGTCCTGTAGACATTCACAAAGTACCATGGATGCTGCCTCCTTGGTACAAGCCTAGACCAGAGCCAGACTGAACATCTGTCCTCAGCATGGCCAGAGTGGGTATGAGCCAATGAACTTGAGGAGAGGGAGCCCAGCTCCTGAGGAGTAGACAGGCTTCCCTAGCAATGGGCCCTAGGTCTGGAGCCAGTGTGGAGGGCGCTCCCTGAGCCCTGAGAGCCCCAGCAGCAGATGTCTCTGGCCCCTCTGTGGTAGGTGAAAAACAAAAACTGGTAATAGCGAGATGGTTCCTTGGCCCTTCTGGGAAATGACCTTCAAAGTGCAGGAGAGGAACTTCTCCTAGGGGATTGTTTCCCCTCTAGTGAGCCAGCATCTCTCCGGCACTGTCATACTAGAAAGGGACATTGTGAAAGCGCCAATTCTCATTGTTCTGGCCTTCAGAACCTGAGGGACTTTTATTCCAAATGTTCTTCAAAAGCAAAGAAAAGACTTTTGACTTGTCATCAAAAGAGGGTGAATGGGAGATGATGTCCCAAAGATATCACAGATGAAATATCACAGAATCACAGATCAAAGTTGGAAGCAACCTAATCTAGAGAAATAGTATGGTGTGGTAGATAAAACACAATTGTGCAGCTCAGGGTTTAAATGTCAGCTCAAATATTAGAGACAGGTAAGAGGGGTAATAGATAGAGCCCTGGGCC
Source organism: Petaurus breviceps papuanus (assembly GCF_028583685.1). Classification (NCBI taxonomy): domain Eukaryota; kingdom Metazoa; phylum Chordata; class Mammalia; order Diprotodontia; family Petauridae; genus Petaurus; species Petaurus breviceps. The sequence continues at coordinate 4,479,733 of NW_027185852.1, forward strand.
TGGAGTCAGAAAGATCTGAGTTCAGATTTGGCCTCTGACATTTACTAACTGTGTGATCCTGGGCAAGAGAATTAATGCTTTTTTGCCTCAGTTTCCTGATAATGATGAAAATGGTGCTAATGACATCTCCCAGGTTGTAAGGGTCAAATGAGATAATAATGGAAAGTGCTTCACACAGTGCCCCCCACACAGTAGGTACTAAATAACTGCTCATTCTCTTCTCTAACAGAAGAAGTAATATGCACACATATAAGTATATATACACATTAACACAAGGTCACTTGGGAAGTGGGTGTGGGGCTGCCTAGAACCCAGTCTTAGATTAGGGGAGCCCTCATAGAGGGGGCAGTGCATATGTGGGCTCAGCTTTGAAGAAAGCCAGGGATCCTTGGAGGGAGAGGTAAGGAGAGAGTGGGAGAACATTCCAGGCATAAGGATCAGCTTGGGCTAGACAAGAAGATGGGGAACAGAATGTTGCCTGTGAGGGACAGTAAAAAGGCTAGTTGGGTTGGGCTGAAGAGAACACAAAGAAATATCATATATAATGAGTCTGGAAAGCTAGACCGGGACTGGGATATGAGACTTTAAATGCCAGGAAGAAGATTTATACGTATGACTTTAGACAACTCACTGGACCTCTCGATGTCGAGGGCACTCTCTAAGACTATTCACTGCCTTTCTGCCTTGGCAGAGGTCATTTCCTCACCAATCTGGACAAACTACACGAACATCAGTCTGTTTAATCCCAGGAGAGGCAAGCAAGGTCCCATGCTTTGAGAGCCAGTCTAAGAGTTATCAAAAGCTGACTTCAACTTTTACCTCTGACACATAAGCCAGGATAAGTCACCCAACCTCTCAGGGTCTTAATCAACCCCCTAAAACTATTAGTGGAAAGATGGTGCCAGCCTTTGTTGGTGCAGGTAGTTGCCCATCCTGGGAGTTGCCTTTAGCAAGGAAGATCACAGGTATGGCCTCCTGGCCCCCTATCCCTTTAGTGCGTAGTTGCAAGCTATGATCATGTGAAAGGAATATGCAGAGGGAATGCAGGGTCATTTCCCATTTCTTCTTTGCAAAATGGAAAGTTGGCCTTGAGCCCCAAATCTCTGGATGGTAAGATGGCTGTGCTATGTTTAATCCCTAATAGCATTCAGAGGTGCTCTGCCAGCAACATCACCAAACAGCAAATGATTTCATGTTCATCAGGGAGACAGAGTTTGCCTAAGGTGCGGGAGTGCTAGAAGTCAATAGGTTAAAACAAATATACTCTGCATGACATTAATCAAGTGAAAAGTTTTGAAACAGAAAGTGTTCTTCCACTAAGTGGTCGAGCTGCTCTCTAACAAACTACCAAATCATGCCCTTGTCAGGAGAAATGAGAGGAATACAAAGATGTGATCCCAGTGCCAATAAGGCAGAGCTTTGAATACCAACTAAATCACTTCTGAGTGTCCCGGGAGCACAGGCTCCTTCCCTGGGACATGTAGCCTCCACTGAAAGCCCAGCATATCAGGTTTGTGCATGGACCAGCAGCAAAATGCCCCCGATCAGGGGGCACCTACACACGGGCAGAAGCAATGAGGCAGGACCTCACTTCTCTGGGGAAACCAAGCACATTTTCCTGGAGAAATATTTCCTGAAAAATATTATACATCATCAGCATGCAAAGTATGTGTTTTACTTGACTATACTTAGATGTTGTAAGGTTGAGCTAGCATATGTTAGGGATTGTTTGTTTATTGTGGGGGAGAGGGCAAAGGGTAATGGTGGTGATGGAGGAAGGAGAAGGAAAAGGAAGAAGTAAGGAAGGAAAGAAAGAGAAAGAAAAGAAAAAAAGGAAGAGAGAGGAAAGAAAGAAAGAAAGAAAGAAAGAAAGAAAGAAAGAAAGAAAGAAAGAAAGAAAGAAAGAAAGAAAGAAAGAAAGAAAGAAAGAAAGAAAGAAAGAAAGAAAGAAAGAAAGAAAGAAAGGAAGGAAGGAAGGAAGGAAGAAAGAAAGAAAGAAAGGAAGGAAGAAAGAAAGAAAGAAGAAAGAGGAAAGGAAGGAAGGAAGGAAGAAAGAAAGAAACTATTGATTAAAGAAATGCAAATAAAGCAACTCTAAGGTACCATCTTACACCTATCATAAAAAATAATATGAAAGAAAAGGAAAATGATAAATGTTGAAGATGTGGGAAAATTGAAATATTAATGCACTGTTGGTGGAGTTGTGAACTGATTGAACAATTTTGGAGAGCAATTTGGAACTATACCCAAAGGTCTATAAAACTGTATATAACCTTTGTCTCAGCATGGCTAGGTTGGTATATAATAGAGATTCATAGTTTCAAATGCAATCCTTTCTATTCGTTTCTACATAGAACAATTTTCTCCCAAGTAACCAGGGTGGGTGTGATGAGAGGGACCTCAATAGTCTAAGGAAAGTTCTGTATCCCCTAGTAAAAAAACATGGAATAGAATTGTATATATGAGTACAGGGCAGGGAGAGGTAAGTACCCTGAGCCCCTGTGGGCCCTCACAGTGGCTGCCTCTAACCGTTATACATACATTTCTGTTGTATTATAATATATATTATATATATATATATGTATCAATAGTTATATTCACATATCTATATATGTAAACATAGATGTGTATATGTAGACATATTTGTGTGTGTATATAATATATATATACTTCATGCACACCTGTGATGTATATATCTGCATCGATAGATGATAGATAATTTCACACTCACTTGTGAGCATATTTTGACTTAAACCCAAGATATCCCAATGATGGGAATCTGGAAATGAAAGATGATGTAGGGCTGGTCCTTAATTCATCTACTTTGTAGATGCATTATAATTCAGTTTATGGGCTCATGAATCTCAGGATCATAGATATAGGATTGGAAGTCTCATCAAATCCATCTGCTACATTTTACAGATGAGGAAACTGAGGCCCAGGGAGTTTAACTGGCTTGCCCAAGATCAGAAAGACAAAGTTTCACAGGTGAGATTGGAACCTAGGTCCTCTGCAGAGCAATTAAATTCATTAAACTTATATGTGCAAGGTACTATATTAGCAACTGGGGATATGAAGACCTCCCTGCCCTGCCAAAAAAAAAAAAATATATATATATATATGTATATATGTGTATATATATGTATATATATATATATAGTCCTTCCCTTCAAGTGGCTTACATTCTTCTGGAAGAAAAAAATGTGAATACAAATAATTCATTGTAACCTATATCTATGCATATATATTAAATTTATACAAAGTAATATGGCAGGTAAGAAATTTCAAACTGGAGGAATCAAGAAAGATTTCTCATAGCAGACATGACTTTAGTTAAGCCTTGGAGAGAATTAAGGATTCCAGGAGGCATTGGGGAGAAGAAAGGGAATTCATTCCAGATACAGGGAATAGTCTTTTCAAAGGCTTGGAGGGATGAGAGAGAGTCCTGTGGATGGAGGACTGAAAGGAGGCCATTGGGGTAGAACCCAGAACATGTGAGGGAGAATAAAATGAAATAATTCTGAAAGAGAGGTCAAAGCTGGATGGTCACTTTAAGCTTAACTGTTAAGAATCTTGCCCCTAAGGTCAGCTTCCCTAGCATTGACTCCAGTTCCACCCCCAGGAAACTGACATCCGCTACTTAGCCCTCATTCTGATTCTTAATAATGGCTGACATCAAGCGGCCTCTGGGTGGCGCAGCGAGTAGAGTGCTGGCCCCAATGTCAGGAGGACCTGAGTTCAGATCCTGCCTCAGACACTTCACACACACACACACACACACACACACACACACACACGCGCGCGCGCGCGCACGCGCGCGCGTGCACGCAAACTAGTCATGTGACCTTGGGCAAGTTACTTAACCCCAATTGCCTTGCAAAAAGCAAAAAAAAAAAAAAATTAATAATGGCTGACATCTTATATAGACATTTGAGGTTTACAATGTGCTTTTCATGACTTGGCTGCTTGAAGCTTCATATCAACCCTGTGAGGTAGTTACTATGTGCATATTATATCAATTCTACAGATGAGAAAACTGAGGCTCGGACAAGTTAAGTGACTTGTCCAAGATTTAAAAGCCCAGGACTTTCTGACTCCCACTCCAACACTCTAGTTTTTCATACCTCATTCAAGATCCATTTCCTCTTTCTGGTCTTTATTTTTCTAGGTTTCTATTTGTTCCCCAAAACTTCACAGAACAGACATCAAGCTCACAACTTGCTGCTGTTGGGTTCCAACAGAATGGCTTGGACAATCTAATCTCACTGAGCCTGATACCAGCAAGAGCTCATGTTCAAGCCCCAAGTTCAAAGGGTTGTTCCCAGAATCACAGAATTTCAGTGTCAGAAAAGAACTCAAAATACACAGAGCTCTGAGAGGTGGAAGCGAGGAGGATCCCCCTCCCCAATTCTTAAGCACAGGCAAGTTCAGTTCACAGACAAAGGACAAACTCTGGGGAGGTGGGAAGGAAGCCACATTTAAATTAGTTTTTCATTATCATAGATGGATTTGTACTAATTACAATGCTTTGCACATTGTAAGGGCTTAATAAATACTTTTTTCATTTATTCATTTGTTTATTCGTTTGTCTTCTCTGTCTGGTACGAGGTGGCAGAGATTCATGGCTCGGCAGCAGCGGGGCAGAGTCTGTAAATAAATGAGCCTAGAGGGACCTGGTCCTCACCAGCACAATGTTCCAACCTGTCACTAACAACGAGCATTTCCCCAAACCTCATTTTACCTTGTGGCCTTCATTCTTCATTCATGGGGGAATAGGAAAGATTAAGGAAAAAATGTCTGTCAAAAGTCTGCAGAGAAGAGCTCCTGAAGAAAGCTTTGAAATTTTTTGAGCTGACCTAACAGAGCAAAGTGTCATGACAGAAGAACCATCCAGAACAAATGGCACAGCCCCCAGGCACATACATTAATAGTCTTATTAGGTGCTGAAATCACGCTACTGTTATTTTAGAAACCCAGATGGTCAGACAGATGTAGGCTGGGTGTAATCTCACGCAGGTGGCACATGGGATTCCAAGGGAGTCACCTTTGCCTTGCCCTCCCTAGCTCCCCAGAATCCCCAGAAGAACTTGTCCTCTTAGAAATCCCCCTGGCCCCAGGGTAAAGCTTTGGAGGAAGCTCCTGAGGCCATTGGTTTGTTCTGAAAGACTAACAGCCCCGAGGAGCAGCTGCCTGGTATAGGACTCCAGGGCCTGGAGATAGGAAGGAAGGAGGGGAGGGGGGAAGGTTGCCTTCAATATATGAGATCTGCAATGGGCAAAATAAAAAGGAGCAAAGGTGAGATCCATCCAGCCTGTGTTAACGCTTTGGATCAAGAGAGGCAATGGGGGAAAGCAATCAAAGGTGCTTTAGCAAGCAGGAAACCCAGTACAAAAGCATGTGTTATTATTTCCAATGAAGTGTGCCTGGCTGCCTATGCTGAAATGTAATTCAGCAAGATGAAACCTCAGGATCCACCGGCCAAAAGTAATATCATTGCAGGAAACAGCAGCATAATTGAAAAATGTTCAGAATGGGACTTAGCTCTTCCTGGAGTCATCTTCATGTACAAGCACAAGATAGCCGGGTGACTAGTGCAGTGCATAAAGGGGTGAAGCTAGAGAGAGACCTCTGCATGTGGCTGTGAGAAGGACTTAACAGGTAGAGCTGGCCAACAGTGAAATGGGCCACTTCAGGGGGCAGTCATTCAACAAACCTTTAGCAAGTGCCTACTATGTGCTAGGCACTGTGCCAAGCTCTGGGGATGCCAAGAAAGGTGAAAGACAGGCCCTGCTCTCAAAGAGTTCACATCATTATTAAATCCTGTTTTTAAGGGATAAAGAGAAAAGAAGGAAGGAAGGAAGGAAGGAAGGAAGGAAGGAAGGAAGGAAGGAAGGAAGGAAGGAAGGAAGGAAGGAAGGAAGGAAGGAAGGAAGGAAGGACAGGGAAGGAGAGGGAAGGAGAGGGGAGGAGAGGAGGGAGGAAGATCATTTATTAAATGTTTCCTGTAGGGGCAGCTAGTTGGCACAGTGAATAGAACACAACATTTTATTTAATTAACATTTACTAGCTGTGTGACCTTGGACAAGTCACTTAACCCCAATCACCCTGCCTTCCCCCATCCAAAAAAGACCAAAAAAAAAGTTTACTGTGTGCCAGGCACTAGGCTAAGTTCTTGATATACAAATACAAGCCAGAAAGATAGTTTCCTTAGATTCTAATAGGAAAATACAACATATCTCTGAAAGAGGTTTTAAAATAACAGTGTTTGGACAGAGAATGTAGAGAATGATGATTGGAACTATGCGACAAATATTCAATATGCCCTTTCCAGTGAGTCAATATATGCTAATCAAAAGTCAGGAAACACTGATTAAGCACCTACTATGTGCCATGTGCAATGCGAAGCACCTAGGGTACAAAGAAAGGTCAGAAAGAGCCCCTACTTCCAGGAGCTCCTGTCTAATGCAAATAGCCCTACACAGACATGCTATGGGCAGGATAGACTGGGCATGTCCAACAGGGGAAGGCACTACCATAAAGGACAATCAGGATGGGCTTCCTGTAGAAAGAGAAAGAAGCCTGGGCAGGTGAGAGACAGAGATGAGGAAGAAGGGAAGTCTCAGTTCAGGGCATAGTCAGTGAAAACACCTGAAGGCAACAACTAGTGCTGGAAAAGAAAGGAGTCCAGAGTCCCTGGGCAGGTTCCTGGGAGGTGAGAGGGGGAATGCTAGGTGGAAGAAACTTAGAAAGCTACCAGGGGCCAGGTTCTGAAGGGCTTGGAATGACAAGCAGAGGATTTTGCATTTCATCCTGGGGGTGACAGAGAACCACTGGAGCTCCTTGAATAGGGGGAGACATACTGAGACCTGCATTTTAGGAAGGTAACTGACAGCTTGGAGCAAGATGAATCAGAGTGCAGAGAGACTTGAGGCAGGCAGACCCACCAGCAGGCTAGTGCAGTAGCCCAGGCATAAGGTGATGAGAGCCTGAACAAGGGTGAAGGCAATGTCAGAAGAGAGAAAGGGGCAGATACAAGAGATGTTATAAAGATCAAGTCAACAAGCCTCGGCAATAGGACCAGGAGGCATGACACAAAGTGAGGAGTCAAAGAAAACACCTAGGTTGCAAGCCCGGGTGACTGAGAGGCGGGTGGTACCCTCAAAAATGCGAGGTAAGTCAGGGAGAGGAAAGGGTTTGGGGGAGGGGGTGAGTCCAATTTTGAACACACTGAGTTTGAGATGTCTATGGAACATCCAGTTCAAGAGGTCAGCAGGCAGTTGGGTGCATGATATGGAAGTCAGCAGAAAGGTTAGGGTTAAGAAAGTGGACTAGAGAATCATCAAACTAGATATGATAATTGAATCCAGGAGAGCTCAAGAGATCATCAAGGGGAGAGAAAAAAAAGAGAATAGGGCCCAGGACAGAGCCCTGTCATTTCTAAATGTGGTTTTATTGATCTGATCACTGTTCTCAGAGGTAGAGGTGGCAAGGAAAGGAAGAGTTTAGGGATGGTAGCACAGCATGGGGATGGTGGGGAAGGGGCATGATGGGCCCAAAACTGGAAAATATGAGTTCAAAGCTCACCCATCAGAGCTGAGGGTCTCAGGAAGGTGATGCCAAGTTGTGACCTGAGGTGGAGGAGCATTCTTGGTATGGAGAGAGCCAGGAAGTGATGCTATGGGCCTGAGATCAGGCAAGAATTCAGGCAAATCAATGGAATTGGAACGTAAACAATTAAAAATTAACTTCGGCAGTGTTCAGCAAGTAGAACCAGGAAAATACCCTACACACCGACTGTAACTGCTAAGGGAAGTAGCCACCAATAGACTGACCTTGATGTAACTGCCACAGTTAAGTTGTACATATAAAGGGGAGGAGAGAATGGAGGACTCCCTCCCTTCCTTCTATGAAGGGCGCCATGGTTATCAGAAAGTGGAAGGCGCTATCAGGACATGGCAACAGCAGGGACGCATCGACGGTGGCAGGGGGAGAATGAGGAGATGAGGATGATCCCAATGCTATGAACCAAGGAGACTAGAAGATGGGGGGCACCTTCAAGAAAAATAAGGAATTTTGGAAGAGAGATGAGTTTGGAGGGAAAGATAATGAGCTCTCTTTTGGGCACATCGAGATGACTCAGGGATGTCTTATAGTTTGTGCAAGATTGAGGCTCAGGACAGAGACTGGTGCCAGATGAGAGATCTGGGTCTTCCAATAAGAGATGATAATTAAACACAGGGGTGGTGAGAAAGTCTTGGGCAGAGGGTGTGTCAAGGGAAAAGTGGGTGGTCACCCAACCTCCATTTGAAGGCCTGCGTGCATGAGAACTCACCATGTCCAGGAAAAGCCCCTTCCATTTTATATGCATTTCTGCTCATTAGGAATTTCTTCCTTGGATTGAGTCTAAAACTAGCTTCCTCTCTCAAACCCCCCTACCCACCCCACTCCACATTGCTATTAACTTCACTTTCTACAGCCAAGAAGAGCAAGGCACAGGACATAACTGAAATGATTGATTGATAACAAAAGGCATTGCCTTCGAAAACCCACACCAAGTGTTACAGCAGGAGTGTGTGAAGGAATCATAATGTTAATAATTATTAATAACAATAACATCTCACATTCATATTACTCTAAAGTTTGCTCATCACTTTACATGCTTTATAAAATTTCATCTTTGCTAAATTTGAGGACTGTCCTGCCTAATTCAAGTCCCTTCACATAAGCAATTTTGTCCTTGTAACATAGCCTAAGACAAGTGTATTTAAAGCTCAATTCAATTCTGATGTTTTATGCCATTTTATGTAAGGTCATTGTAGAGGACTCTGGCAAGCTCTGAAAATAATGAAGAGTTGATCAGGCAGAAAAAAAATAAAATTCAGGTGTGATGCAGAAAAATGGCAGTAGCCCCCAGCAGAGACCCTAGCCAACTAAGAAATAAACTGGGTCAATTGCTTACTGATGAGGGAGCAGTATGTTGTCACATCTGGTGCGCTGAACGTTGGACTGGGGAGTCAAGAGACCTGGGCTGGATTCCCAGCCCATGCCACCAGCTCACTTTGTGACCTTGGGCAAGTCAATTAACTTATGTCACAGGTTCCCCAGCTGTAAAGTAGAGATAAGAGCATTAGCCACTTCCCTAACTCATAGGAATGTTGTGAAAATTAAGAGTTGGCGTTTGTGGGTCATGGGTTGGAATCACATGGAAAATCAGAATGTTGGATATGGAGCAGCCAGTCAAAGAATCATGGTTCATTGGCCAGAGGTTTTAAAGAAACCAGGGACCTAAAGTAAATATGTAAGCAGAATGAATAAAAGCAGCAGTGGTTGGCCTGTATTTGCTATTTCTTGTTGATTTTGTGTTCATGGGAATCTATAATGTAAGAAATGACAATAGGCATATACTGTGGGCAAATTGGTATCCTTCCATCTTACAGCAGGAAACATAGTTTAGTAACAAAAATATCTGGCATTTACATCCATCTTTTCAGTGGATTCCCACGTTGTGAGGTAGGTGCTATTATTGTCCCACTTGATGGATGAGAAAACCAAGGCTCAGAGACATTAAATGTCTTCCCCAGGGCCGCATGTCTACTAAGTCTTCTGAGGTGGGAATTGAACCTAGACACAGATAAACAAAGCAGTGATTAGAGACAGAGCACTTGAATTCACATTCTCACCTCTCACTTATTGCCCATGTGACCCTTCAGAGTGAATCACTTCTCTGTAGACCTCAGCTTCATCGTCTATAAAATGAGGAGGTTGATCTGAGATGGTCTCTGAGGCCCCAGTGTGTGATGCTGTAACTCTACACACAATAATGGTCTCTTTGGTATTCCCCAATCTCCTGACTCTGGGCACTCTCTCTCTGAGCATCCCTCATGCCTAGACCACTCCTCTGCCTCCTGGCTTCTCCAGCTCAAATCCCATCTTCTACAGGAAGCCTTTTCCGACCCCCACTTCCTTCTTTAGTTTTCTGATGCTAGTTCCTCCTTTTCATTGATCCCCCCAACACATGCTGTCTAGAGCTTGATCTTACATAGGTGTTTGCATGTTGTCTTCTCCATTAGACTGTGAACTCCTTGAGGGAAAAGATTGTTTTTGCCCTTTTTTGTATGCTCAGTGCTTAGCACAGTGTCTGGAACACTGTCGGCACTTAACTTTACTGATGATTGACCCACGATGTTTATCATGCTCCTTCTTCATCGAAAACAACAAAAATAACAAGAAGAAAGTAATTGACCTGACAGATCTCGAGTCAATTCCCATTGGGGAACTGAAATTGGATGGCTTTTGCAGAGCTAAATTTTAGACTTCTTAGATAAAGTGTATACTGAGTACATCCTTGAACTACAACTGCCTTGAGCATGTCATATGAGCCCAACTCTAGAAAAGGAGAGGACCATCAGTAAAAATGTCTCCAGGAAGGACTTACATGAACTGATGCAGAGTGAAATGAACAGAACCAGGATTACACAGTACACAAGTAACAGCAATATTGTCAATGAAGAATTGTGAATAACTTAGCTATTCTTAGCAATAAAATGATCCAAGACATTACCAAAGAACTAATGATGCGTACTATCCACCTCCAGATAAAGAACTGATATTGATTGACTACAGACTGAAGCTTCCTATTTTTCACTTTTTTCTTTCATTTTTTCTTTTATTCAAGTCTTCTTGTACAAAATGACTAATACAGAACTGTTTTACATAATTTCACAGGTATAACCTCTACCTGATTGCTTGTTATCTCGGGGAAGGCGGGGAGGGAAGGGAGGAAAGGATGGAAATTGAAACTCAAGACTTAAATAGAAATGGTACTTTTTTTTAAGTCTCCAGATTAAGTGAAAAGGAGAAGAGTGAGAGATGCTATGGTGGGAATTCCTGCCCTAGGTCTAAGTTGAGAGAGCAAATGCTTCAGCTCATCTTAGCTGTCAAGTTGCACTTTCAAAGGGTTATCAGATGAGATGGGGAAGAGGGAGCAGTGGAGGGGGAGCAGGATCCCCACCAAAACTAGAGAGAACAAAGGGAGTGAGGTCAAAAGTAGGGGAAAGGGGCAGCCAGGTGGCACAGCGAGTAAGAGCACCAGCCCCAGAGCCGGGATAACCTGGGATCGAATCCAGGCTCAGACACTTAGCACCCACCCAGAAACACCTGGCCGTGTAACCTTGAGCAAGTTACTTAACCCCAATTGCTTAAAAAAAAAAAAGTAGGGGAAAGAAGAAAAAGGAGACCTTGACTGAGTAACTAAATCATAACTTAGATGGAAAATAGGGAAAGATGTTTTTAGTGGGAAAAGAAATAAAATAAAAAGGTGAAATAACAGTAGGAAGGACTTTGAATCACAGAATCTAGGCAGCCAAGGACATAGAAGTCATCTAGCTCAATCGATACTGGACAATGACTCCCTGTCAAACAAGCTTAGCAAGGGGTTCACTATCCAGCCTTGGCTTGGAAACAAGTGCATCTGTGGGTCTTTCCACAATATATGTTAGGAGGTTATTTTTTTCCTTTAACTTTGTCTCCCTATAACTGAATCTGCCTTCCTCTAACTTTGTTCCTAGTTTACCTTCCAGGATTAAACAGTCTACTCCCTGTTCTATGGATCGTCTTTCAGACACTTAAAGCCAGCTTTTGTGATGCCTTCCCACATGTTTTCTGGTCCAGCCCCAATGCCTCCACCCACTTGTCATAGAACATGATCTCAAGGCCCTTCACAGAACCTCCTTCTCTTCTCTGAACACTACCTAGGCAATGAAGGAAGGCCCTTCCTAAACTGTGAAGCTTGTCAGGAAAGGAAGTAACAGAGAGAGCATTCTATTCCGTGGGGGGCACTTTCCTTTAAAGGACTTTTAAATGATGAATTGGATTTTTTAACGTTGCATGTCAGCCCAGGGACCACCTTTCCCTTATAAATCTCCAGCATTCAGCTTCCAAACCACTCAGAGGACAGTGAGCCATTCTCCTGTCTTTTCAATTATGTTGTTAAAGCCACAACATATAATTGGAAGAACCCTGTGACACCAGCCCTCTTTATTGGTGGGTGAGGGGCCGGCCAGGTTCTCTTAGCGCTTGCAGAGCTTATGCCTTGCTTACTCTGGAGTACACAATCACTGGCAGGATTGAAAGAAGGACTAGGTTTAAAGATGAGCAATTAAAAAGTCAGCTGGCTCATTGTTTGGGGCTTAGTTTGCTTTTTCTTCAAAGCTCAGCAAGTGAACCAAGACAATTCATTTATCATCTGGAGAAAGATCAATTAATAGGTTTCAGCCATGGTATGACGGTGTTACTATAGAAAGACTGTGCAAAAAAAAAGGCAAATACAAACACAATTTGTGACGCTCTCTGAGCACTCATGATTCAGATAGGGAAAGCATTTATTATGCTACCTTTTCAGTATACTGGGAATTTGTAGATACTGCTGCTGCATTTTTAAGACAGAAAAGATTTCCCAAAATTAGATTGTCTTTTCATTTACTGGTGCGCTAGAAGAAAAGAAAAAGCTTTTTTCTGATTAGAATCTTACTTTTAATGGGACTGAAAGAGGTTGGATTTTCCTGGCAAACTGGATTAGTGTAATCCTAAATAATTTAGCAGTCATTTACAGTTGGTCACTGTCCACTTTGTCCTGTCTCCCTGTATCTCTTCCACCTCAAGGGCTTTCTAATCAATGAATGTAAGAACTTCAGTTAGAAAATTCAGACACCCGATCCATGTTTTAGCCCTGTGTCTTCCCCTGCACTCTGCTCCGTTCCTTAGCGTTCAAAAAATAATTTTGTTAGTCAAATATACCTTTCACTAATCAATCTCTTTAGTCACCTATGGCACAGACTTGGAATTAGGAAGACCAGGCTTCACATCTCACTCAGACATTCAATAGCCATGTGACCCTGGGCAAGTCCTTTAAATTATGGGCCTCCGTTTACTCATTGATATAATAAAGGGATTGACTGCCTTGAAGATCACTTCCAGTTCTATGTTCCTGTGGCCATCAAGGGTCTTCCCAATTTAAGCCAAGCTCAGAATCTTAACATTCCTTAAAAAAAAAAGAGAAAAAAAGAGCACTGGATTTACCTTCTGAGTTCAAATCTTACCTGAGATACTTAATTGCTATGTGACTGAGTGAGTCAAACTCTGCCTATCACAGTTTCCTCATCTGTAAAATGGAGATAATAAGAGCACCTGCCTCCCAGGGTCAGTGCAAGGATCAATTGAGAAAATTTCTGTAAAGCCCTGAGCACAGGGTCCAGAGCATAGCAGATGTTTGTCATGAGGGATAAGATGAGATAACATTTGTAAAGTGCTTTGAAAACCTTCCGGTGCTAGAAATGCCGGTAATCATCATTCTGTACAAATATAAGCATATTATAGAAAACATTTATGAGGTAAATTGGGAAGGAGAACTCAAACAGCTGGGGGGATCAGAGGAAAGACCTAGTAGGAAGTAGTGCCTTTGGACTGATCTTGGAAAGAAAGGAGGACTTTGGAAAGGCCAAGGTGAGGTGGGAGGCATTTCTTTCTTTCTTTCTTTCTTTCTTTCTTTCTTTCTTTCTTTCTTTCTTTCTTTCTTTCTTTCTTTCTTTCTTT
>NW_027185852.1:4493332-4504745 GCF_028583685.1 Petaurus breviceps papuanus
TTTCTTTCTTTCTTTCTTTCTTTCTTTCTTTCTTTCTTTCTTTCTTTTTCTTTCTTTCTTTCTTTCTTTCTTTTTCTTTCTTTCTTTCTTTCTTTTTCTTTCTTTCTTTCTTTCTTTCTCTTTCTTTCTTTCTTTCTTTCTTTCTTTTCCTTTCTTTCTTTCTTTCTTCCTTCCTTCCTTCCTTCCTTCCTTCCTTCCTTCCTTCCTTCCTTTCTTTCTCTTTTTTTTTTGGAAGGGGGAAGGCAGGGCAATTGGGGTTAAGTGACGTGCCCAAGGTCACATGTCTAGTAAGTGTTAAGTGTCTGAGGTCAGATTTGAACTGAGGTCCTCCTGACTCCAGGGCCCATGCTCTATTCACTGTGCCACCTAGCTGCCCCAAGGCATTTCTTTCTTAAATCATATTACAAGAGTTTGCTTGGCATGTGTGTGCTTGACATGCCACTCAACACTCCTCGACCTCAATTTCCTCATCTGTAAAATGGGGATTACAGTAATCTCTACCTTACTAGGTGCGTGAGCAGAAAATAGTATCTGTAAAGTAGTTTACATATATTGAAACACCATATAGATGTATCATTGTCAATATGACTAGAATACAAGGAAGGCTTCTAGAACATTGGCGTAGAAAATTTATAGAAATTGGATGGAAAATTAAGAATTGGGTTGGGCAGGAAAGCATAGTTGGATTCTACTCTGATCATGGCATAATTTTTTAAAGCAGTAATTTGTGTGTGATAGTAAATTCCTGAGCAAAATATCCAGAAAACGCATTCTATAACAAGTTCTGATCATTTATGAATCTATGCTTGCCATTCCCACATGGCTTGATTAGAATGTTCTTATGATAGAGAAGATGAGAAGGGGCAGAGATCGCACCCGATGAACAGACCCCAGTTGTAAATGAATGCTCACTGATATTGGATGGCACTAATACTAATAGCTGAGGAAACTGCTCTGTTACCCCCTAAGGGACCTCTCAGCATGTACCCGAAGTAGCATTCAGTAACTTGGTGTGACTTAAGCACATCCTAGATAAGTAGAAGTATCCACTTACTGCAATCTCTTGGAAACTGTTGAGTGACAGACCAGATGGGAATTTTCTGGGCTACTTTAGTTCATCCATAATTCCTATGGAACAAGGAGAGGATTCAACTTATTACCAAATGACCTTGACAAATAACCTCTCTGGGCCTCAGTTCTTCATCTGTAAAATGAGAGGGTTGGATTAGATGGTCTCTCTGATTCCTTCTGACTCTAGAGATCTGTTCCTACTTGGCATCATACATGAAGGAAATGGAGCGGAATTAGACACAAGACTTGAGGTCAAGAAGACTTGAATTCAAATCCCATGTTTGACATTTACTCACTGTGTGACCTTGTCACATATTTCAACTACAGACTCGTCTGCTCCCTTACGTAGATATTTGTGATCTTGATTGATGAAGAGAGTTATCATACCAGGAATTCCCAAGCTGATAAAATCACAGATACTTAGTATTTTGTCTTATGTACAAAACTCACTGGACTTAGACTTAGGAAACAAAGACAAAACAGAGCCATCCCTACTCTCAGGGAGGGTACTGCTGTGGTCAGAACCATAGAAGGCCTTCCCTGGCATCATGGATGGCATTAGACTAAAGCGATTCCTCATTTTATTGTCCTGTGCATCTGCCTCTACTCCCTGGGAAGTTCGATGGGATGACATTGGCAGTGCAGGCCACCAGAAGAGATAATTGCTTGCGTGTGATAATGGTGACTGACAATTTCATCTCTATGCTATTTATCAGTTCACACTCCGAAGTCAGGTATCATGAGAACATGACATCTCTTGTCAGGAAAAACAAAAGAGTCTTGTGACAGCATTTCAATTGGATTCTTCACCTGGCACTCACCACATTAGCACTCTGTTAAAATAACTTCATTCATTATTCAAAATAAGGAAAAAATGCTATTGCGCTCGACAAGGCTGGATGAAATCGTAGATCCGTGGGCCTCCAGATAATCCAAGTCTAGGGACGCACCTGATCCCAGCTCTTCACCACCTTCAAAATAACCTGCCTGGGCTTATTATAACTCTTTTTATTTGTTTGAGACAATAAGCCAATCGCAGGTCACCCTTGTTATAAATGGAAGTCATTTGCTTTCTGAGAGTGACGATTGTCAATCTCAAAGTCTTAACCTGCAGCGTTTCTCAACTACTTCCAAAATTGCCCTACAGACTGATGCTGAAATGTGGCTGAGAAGCCCCGTCAGATGGGCCTCTCCCCATCAGAGTATAAGGTCACCTCCATTTACCCAAAGAAGAGAAAGGAAGCAAAACCACTGCAAGGCCTGGGCAAGGAAAAGCCAGCGTCCGAGACCACCTGCTCATTTTCAATGAGCTACGTCCCTCAGACTTTTCAGTGCTTGGGTTGTATGTAACATGAAAGCCATTAGGCAGATTTCTCATCATTGTACTCTTCCTTCTGGTGAAATGGGGGAAGCACTGAACTTGAAGTCAGAAAGACCTGACCTCAAAGCTTGCCTCAAACCCCTCTCAGCTGCTTGACCTTGGAGAAATCCCTTGACCTCTCTGCATCTCAAATTTCTTCAATTCTAAAAGGAGAGAAACTAGCCCTGACCTCACAAGTTTCTGGCAAGGATGTAAGGAAAGAATATATGTAAAGTACCTTCTAAAACTCTCAAGTGCCATGAAAATTGGTACTTTCATCATCATTCTATCTTCCTTTTAAGTTCTCAGAAAGCAAAGATCATCCTTAGGATGCAGGTGACAAAGAAAAGTCAGGATATAAATGCTAAGCTCATTCCCTATGTTTCTCTCAATTTCTTTGGTTAAGCAACTGGCTTGACCTTCAAAAGCCTTCCTTTCTCTGGGTCTCAATCCACCCATCCAATTCACTACAAAAAGCATATATTTAGTACCTACAGTGTTCAAGACCCCGAAGCCTGAGGAGCCTCCAAGGCTTTCTAGACTATCTCACAGCTAAACAACCCTCTCTACTCACATACCCTCAGATTACTACAGTCATGTAGAAGTTTTTCCTTGCCTACCTCAAGCTGAAATTTGCTGCTTTGCTCCTGCTAAGAACTACTTGTAGGAGATCCCCCCTCTAGGGTCAAGAGTCCCCCCACCTGGGCTGAAGGTTTCCCAAGAACAGATTTTCCAATCACTGTCACATAAAATATCTGGGAGACTGACTGATCCCTGCCTCAGTGTCTTCTCCCTGCTGCTACTGGATTGGACAATACGGAGAAAATACACAATTGCATTTTCATTATCACAGGCAAACAATTTGTGCAGCCAAAGTGAGACTAGAATTCAAGAAGAATGAATGCCTCAGCCTTTGATTTGAATTTAAGACTAGCCTATTTTAAGAAGTTAACAAACAGTTGACTTCTAATGTGCCTCATCTCTCCATCCTTCCTAATCCAGTTTTGCATGAAGGAATGCCCAAATTCCCCTGAGATCCTCCTTCAAAACTGTGTTCCAAGTAAATCATGTCCACAATTCTGTAACAAAAACTCCCATTTTCCTGTCCTCCCTGATATAATGTAACTCCTTGAGAGTGAAGCTTGATTCATTCTTTGGGCTATGTCTCCAGCACGGCACTTGGCACACAGGGCTTTCTGAGAAATGCGTGTTGGTTGCTGATTCCTGAGGATGACATTATTGCCTTTGTTCGCCTTTTGTTCTGAACCTGTGACTTCTCTGATATGTATGGGGAACTCCCGCTGAGGAAATTCTCTCTACAAATAGCCGCAACCTCTTTTTGCCTTGTTACTTTTAAAGAGCTGCTTGGGCACTGTGAGGTGATTGTGACTGGCCCAGGTCCTCACAACCAGCATGTATCAGCCCAGGTCATGCTTAATCTGAGGCTGACTTTTTAGCAGCTGGGCCAAACTGCCCCTTGACATTGCCTAAGATGGGCAATGCATAGTAATGAGCATCTCCATCTGAATGTTGAAAGCCAATGGTAGTTGGATGGAAGTAAGAGTAAAATTTGTATTTCAGGAGGGGCTCCTAGGACTGTCACTTTACTTACAATGTCCCCTAGGGAGCACCACAGTGCACAGAGTGCTGGCCCTGGAGTCAGGAAGACTCATCTTCCTGAGTTCAAATCCAGCCTCAGACACGTCCTATCTGTGTGACCCTGGGCAAGTCACTTTACCCTGTTTGCCTCAGTTTCTTCATCTATAAAATGATCTGGAGAAGGAAATTGCAAATCACTACATTATCTTTGTCAAGAAAACCCCAAATGGGATCACAAAGAGTCAGACATGACTGAAAAATGACTGAACAAGAGAGTCTAAGAGGTGGGGGAACCATGGGAATGCCTCACAGAAATGGGGGGTTCCCTGTGTGAAGGCATGGAGACGAGAGATGTAATCAGATAAAATGAGCAAGGAATTCTTACCAAAAGCCCTTAGCATTTAAGAAGCTAGAACCAAACAAGCCTAATGCTTTTTTTTTCTATTTCCCCTTCCAGTCCAAATGATGCTCTGCTACCACTTGCTTTGTTGTCTTGCTTTAAAAAAAACTTTGCTGTTGTGAGTCTATTGATCGCCCTCAGCTTCACTTCAGATCAGTCTCTCCATATTTCCTTGTAAATTTTCTATTTCTCCCTTTCCAAGCACCATAATATTCCATTACATTAACATGGCGCCATTTATTCAGCTGTTCTCCAATTTTTGGACACAAGAGTTGCTTCCAATTTTTGGCTATTACAGATAGAATATTTTTGTACAGATAGGTCCTTTTATCATTTTAATGATATTTTTAGGATATGACTCCGGTAATATAAGCAGTGAGTTGAAAGGTATGATCAGTTTTGTGATTTTCATTATATATTACTATTTTTCTCACCAAACGCTTTGACCAATCTGCAGCCCACCAATAATGTATTATAATGTCTATTTCCCCCCTTCCCTACCAATGTCAATCCCTCTGCCAGTCCATTCACTATTCTTCAGGCATCTAAACATCTTCTCAGGTAGTTGTTAAGAGTTTGGCTTTTCTTTCTCTATTGAAATCCTTTAGCTAGATGATTCTGTGACCACAGTTCCTTTTGTGCACAGATGGGTATATGCATGTATTTATATGTGTATAGGAGGACCTTGGGGGTACAGTGTGTATGGGGTTATAACACACACACACATGCACACACGCGCACACACACATTCTTTTACAGCTTAAACTACCCCAAGAGTTTTGGAACACCTTGGATGCATTGTGTGTATGGATGTATGTGCATGTATACATACACACACCTCTAGTATGAGAATTCCCTCACCCAGTGTACAATATCAGTCTTATCTATGAGTTTCACATGAGAGGCAGTGTGGCATAGTCACAGAGAGCTGGCCTCAGAGTCAGGAGGACGTGCTTCATGTCCTGCCTCTGATCTGTCCTGGCTGTGTTTTCCTGGTCTGATCTGCATGTTCCAGGCACCTCTCTAAGACTCCAGTTTATAGGGAAGGTGCAGATCAGCCCTGGGGGAGAGAAATCCCTCCACAACCCACAAAAGTTCCTTCCACAGACACAGCTGTGGGTCTGGTTAAAAAAAAAAAAAGGTTCCCTGGGGCAACTAGGTGGCACAGTGAATATAGCACCAGCCCTGGAGTCAGGAGGACCTGAATTCAAATGTGGCCTCAGACATTTAACACAAAAACTAGCCGTGTGACCTTGGGCAAGTCACTTAACCCCAATCGCCCTCCAAAAAGCAAAAAAAAAAAAAAGAGGTCCCCCATGAGTGAACACAGACAAGAGGAGTGCAGGAGGGGCAGGTGTGGATGGTTGGGCATTCGGGGACTGGGACAGCTTCCTAACCATTAGAATTCTACAAAAATGAAATCAACTACCTTTGGAGGCAGTTAGTTCCCTCTCTCGATGTCTACAAGGGAGACTGGAGGACCACTTGTTGAACATCTCCACCCCACATGTTCATGGGGACTCTTCATGCCTGACCTCTGGTAGAGCCTTCTGAGCTCCTTCCTATCAGTCTGATCAGCTGCAGTTGAACGCACACTGTACCTTGATCCGAGGTCATTTTGGCCCTGTTCAAAGGACAGCAACCAGCTGTGTTGTAGAGGCAATGCTTGTGTAGGGACCATTTGGACTAGAGTCAGCACTTCTTAAACTATGGGTCATGACCCCATATGGGGTTGTGTAAAATGAATGTGGGGGATGCAAAATATTTGCAGTAAAACGTTTCTGAATGTGCAATGATCAAAAATTAATTCAGAATCAAATGCATGACTAATCTGAGGCATTTCTGGCAGCACTTGCCCATGTTGCATTATGCAACTTCACTGCAGTCTTGGTTCTGAACACACTGCATGGGCACTTTTCACAACACATTCCCTCACTCCAGACAATGCCAATAAATGCTGCCAGAAACACCTTGGCTCAGAGTCAAGACTATTGTACATTATGAATGGCAGTGTTTTTACTGTACATACCAAGTTTTCTACTCTTACCAAAACATAATAGTTTAATTACAGAAAATAAAGACTTTTAATATTTTCCTACCTCCATTCCTTAGCATGTAAGTATCAGATTAGTATACCTTCGGATTGTATTGTGTTAGGATGTTTGATTTTTTTAATTACTACATCCTTTTACAGATGCACATGTATTTAGTTGCAGCAAGTAGAGACAAAAGCCCTTTAATAATATTTCTCCACCATTACCACTGTATGTGTACCTTAAGTGTGAACATCAATTTTTTAAATTAATCACAAACAAATGTAATTTGATAAACTAAATCTACTATTTATTTGGGAAATTATTAGCAATCTTTATATTTTATGACAAAAATATTTGTTCATTATGGATAAGTGATTAAATTTAGACAGAAGAGGTAAAAAGACTGATGACAATGTTGCTAGAGTCTTGGCTACCAGGCTGTAGTACATCTAAATTGACAAAAAAAGAAAATATGTTGAATCATTTTTGCAATGTGGGTTTACTTCTAATAATGATAATGGTGTGGGAAAACCTCTTTGCTTAATTTTTAATGACGTTTTGGCTTTAGAGAGCATGAAACCAGTCAAACTAAAACAACATCTTAATACCAAGAATGTAGCATACTGCAATAAAGCAAAGGAATACTTTGAATAACTATTAAAATCTTCAAATAAAGACAAATGATGTTTTGAGAAATTTGTTACTGTTAACGAAAAGTATTTACTTATATCTTATGAAACTTCTTATTTAGTTGCAAAAGCTAAAAAGTCCTACACAATAGGAGATCTCGTGTTATCTGTTACTATTAAAATGTCAGAAATAGATCATAGGGAAACGTATGGAAATGAAATTCATAAAATCCCTTTATCAAATGATACCGTTTCCAAAAGAATTTCTGAAATTAGTCATGATCAATTCCAGCAATTTATTACCAGGTTTAAGAGCAGTCGAAAGTGTGCAATTCAGTGAGATGAAACAACTGATATTTCTAACATGGCACAGTTGTCACTTTGTGTATGATATATTTATAAAGGAAGCATACATAAATAATTATTGTTTTGTCACCCTTTGGAAGGGCACTCAAGAGGAGAAGATTAGATATAGATGTGTGTGTTTGTGTTAAAGTGGAGGAATTTTTCACAAATGAAGAATTATAGTGCAAAAATTGCATGGGAATCCATACAGATTGCGCTGGAACAATGATAGATGAGAATGTGCGATTTGTAGCAAAAGTTAAAGCTGGTAGCAATGAACTTTATCACTTTTTCTCACTGCACGATCCATTGGGAGGCAACCAAAAAAATATCACCAGAGTTAGATGATAGCTTCGTAATACTAACAAAATCATTAATTCGATTAAAAGCCAATCCCTTAACAGTCATTTGTTTTCAAACCTTTGGAAGAACATGAACTCTGATTACAAAAGCTTAGTATTACACAGAGAGGTAAGATGGCTCTCAAGAGGGTGAAGTTTAAACAGATTATTGAAATTGAAAGATAAAGTTGTCACATTTTTGACTGAGCAGAAATCTCATTTTGTTAATTTTTTTCATAATGACATGGCTTTCAAAACTGTATTTGTTAGATATTTCTGAAAATTTGATTTAATCATGTTTCAAAGAAAAAATGGTAAGCATATTTTACATTAAAAGATAAAATTTAAAGTTTTACTTAAAAAAAAGTTAACATATGGAAGAATAGAGTGGGAAATGATTCTTTAGAAATGTTTCCAGCTACAGGTGATTTTATAATTGAAAATAACCTTCCCAAAGATTTTATTGTAGGTGTTAAAATTGACCATCTGAAGTTCCTGAAGACACAGTTTCAGAAATACTTCCCTTTAAATTTTGATTCTGAAAAAGTAAGTTGAGTTCATATACCATACTCAATTGAAATTTTAAAAAAAGTCAGTCATCCACCATTAAAAGTTTGAGAAGAATTAGCTGATATATCAAGCAACATGGGTTTAAAACTTGAGCTTCCTAAAAAAATTGTTAAAGGATTTTTGTCTTGGAATGAGGACAGAATTTCCAACAATTTATGAAATGGCCCTAAACACACTTCTGCCATTTTGTACTACATATTTCTGCAAAGCGGCATTCTCAGCATTGACGATTATAAAATCAAAATATTGATCAACTCTGAAAAACCTTGAAGATGCACTGTTCTGCAGTATCAAACACTCCTCTATGATTTCTTTATGTAAAAATAAACAAGCATATCCATCTCAGTGTATGGATTTGCTTTTGTCTTTAATAAATGGTAAAAATTATATGTATGCCCAAGAATTGTTTTAAAGTAGATTTCTTTATGATTTATTATCAGCAAATGTTTGGTTTGTATACCTAGTTTATAAACCTATATACTTTGTATACCTAGTTTATATACCTATATACTTTTTATACCAAGTTTATATACCTATATACCTGGGATAGAGTAAAAATTTCTCAGGCAAAAGGGGTCATGAATGGAAAAGGTTTAAGGAATCCTGGACTAGATGGACTTGAGTCTCCTCCAACTCTAAGATTTTCTGAATTCTTAGGTACAGAGCCAAGTCCTGAGGTTACATTGATACAGGGAATTCTCAGAGTTGCCTAAAACACTGAGACATCAAGTGACTTGTCAGGATCACACAGCCATGATATATCAAAAGCGAGACTTAAATCTAGACTGTCCTAGCTTGCTCTATCCATTAAGCCACACTGTTTCTCTGTGAGTCGTAACTCATGCAAATCCATCATTCCTGTTTATGTTCACATTGTTTAATGATATATTTTAGTTTTGAGTCATTTTCAAGTCTGAATATCTCCCTTCTTTTCCCCTCACTCTCAACATGTACATCTGGGCAATCATTCCTCATTCCAAAGAACAAAAAAGAGGGAGATAAAAAAAGAGTTCAATGATATAATAATAATGTAATACTATATGTAATATTTAGGTCATTAATATGTAATATTTCTACAGATATGGCAGGCCCATGAAACAGGCCAAACAGAGGAAGGGGATGGAGAGTGTTTCCCATGTGAGAAGTCCAGGGTAAGGAGGCTTCTGTGGCTTAGAGAGTCAGGAGTGGGAAGAGCCCTGGATTTAGGAGTTAGACCCAGGTTTGAGTCCTAGACCTGCCACTAAATGGTTTTGTGACTTTGGCCAAGTCTTTCCCTTCTCTGGTCACAACTGACTCACCTTTAGAAAGAGATTACATGAGATGATCTCTAAGGTCCTCCCTTCCATTTATAATGGCTAGGCAGCCATGATAATGGTCTCTTCTTTATTTTCCTTTTTGGGAATTGCAAGAGAAATAAGGACACTGCATTACTTGCTTGCTAATAGATGGTACTCTTGCATGCTCGGTAGCTTAGGTTAGCAGTCTTTTTTTTTCTTTCTGTGAATTAGTTTTCACCAGATTTTCTTTTGGTGAATTGGTTGTAGAGGATTCCAAGTTACAGAATTGTAGTCTCAGAGGATGTGAAAAGAGCAGCATTTCAGAGCTGGCAGAGAAGTTTAAATTGAGGATTTAATCCCTTCATTTTCCAGATGAGAAGAGAGGCCTAGCGGGGAGGCTGCCTACCTTATTGAGCCCATTAAACTATCTACTGGAAAAACTACATAAAATAACAGCATCTCTGGGTCCATCCTCATTGTCAGAAGGGACCTCAAAGACCCTTTAACCCAAGTTATGCCTGGAAAAAAATCCCATCTCCTCCAGATACTATTTGCTGACTTGCAGTGAAGAAGAACCCACTGCCCCCACCCTCTGAAAGCAGCCCACTGCACTTTGGGAGAGATCTGTTGATGAGGGAGTTGTTCTCTCCAGCCACCCAGATCTTCCACTTTTCACCTTCCCATTCTTTGCTCCCATTTCTGCCTTCTGGGGTCAACAAGAAGAGGCTAATCCCTTCCCAAATGTTGCTGTTGTTTTTTGTGTTGGGTTTTTTTTTTCAGTTGTTTTTCATGACCCCATTTTAGGTTCTTTGTGGCAAAGACACTGGACTTCTTTGTTATTTCCTTCTCTGGCTCATTTTATAGATGAGGAAACTGAGGCAAACAGGTTAAAGTGCCTTGCCCAGGGTCACATAGCCGGGAAGTGTCTGAGGCAGGATTTGAACTCAGTCCTTGAACCAAGCCCAACACTCCATCCCCTGCCCCATCTAGCTCCCCAGTCCTCTCCACACAGACCTCAAATACCTGAAGAATTACTGTGTATATTTGCATAACTTGTACCTCCCCTTTCTCACTGACAGGAGCTTCCACTTCTTGCTTCCTCTGTCTGCTTTTTCTCAGTTTCTCTGTAAAGTCTGCTGATGCAGCCAATACACAGAGGGGGCTCTTGCTTTGTAGACAAGTGCTTTATTTAGACTTAAGGGTGAATTGCCTTAGATACTTATCTTTTAGGCTTGAAGGACTGATTGTTCTTCCTCAAGGACAAATATCTCACTGAAGACTTGGGCCTGAATGCCTCTTCAGGGAATGTCCCTGCCCTTCAGAGAGCAGGGGGACATCCATCCAAGCTTCTTTCTTCTCTTATGTGGTATATACAATCTGATTGGGCCTTGGTAGATGCCAGATAACTGATAACACTCAGAACAAGAGTCTTCAAGCAAACATTGCTCAAAATAGAAGAGATTACCTTCCTAACTTTCCCACCAAATATAATTGTCTGATTTTCTAAGAGGTACAATAGTGCCTTCCAATAAAATTGCTTTTGCTGCTTGTTCTCTGCCTGAAATTCTAATCCCTGAGGCTGCTTGTACTGGTGAGCAGTCAGTCCGTGAGCATTTATTAAGCACCCACTATATACCAGCTACTGTGCTAGGCAATGGGGATACAATAAGAGGCAGAAGGCAGTCCCCGCCCTCAAGGAGCTCACACTAGACAAAGACAGGGAGACAGAGACAGAGAAAGAGAGAGAGAGAGAGAGAGAGAGAGAGAGAGAGAGAGAGAGAGAGA
>NW_027185852.1:4504755-4526016 GCF_028583685.1 Petaurus breviceps papuanus
AGAGAGAGAGAGAGAGAGAGAGAGAGAGAGAGAGAGAGAGAGAGAGAGAGAGAGAGAGAGAGAGAGAGAGAGAACTTCTTGCTTCCTCTTCAGACAGAGGAAGAGAAAGAGAGGGAGAGGGTAGGGAGGAAGGGAGAAAAAAGAGAGGGAAGGAGGGAGAAAGGAAGAGAGACAGAGAGGGAGGGAGGGAAGGAGAGAGAGAGAAGGAGGGAGGAAGGGAGGGAGGGGGGAGAGGGAGGGAGGGAGAGAAAGATAGAGAACTCAAGGAAGGTTC
The DNA here is from genome assembly GCF_028583685.1 of Petaurus breviceps papuanus. Lineage (NCBI taxonomy): Eukaryota > Metazoa > Chordata > Mammalia > Diprotodontia > Petauridae > Petaurus > Petaurus breviceps. The sequence continues at coordinate 4,505,030 of NW_027185852.1, forward strand.
TTTGCACTGGTTAAACTCCCTGCAGCTAATTAATGGGAGGATAAGAATGAGAATCACACAAGATGCAGAGACATGACTGGGTCGCCATCTGCATTATTGGAGAGAATAATTACATCCATGGGATCAAGGATATATTTGAGTATAGGAGCATTAGTTCAATGTGATTGAACCAATCATTTATTTAGTGCCTGTGGTGCGTAGGGCACTGTGCCCCATCTACCACCATTGTCTGGCTTGTCTTTTAGCTCATCAAGTGCTCAGGTTATAGAAATGAATTATCCTCAGTCATTTCAGGCATTTATCCTGCTGATGCTGTTCGTCTCTCTGCTAAGCATTCTCTTCTGAAAGAAACAAACATTTGTACCTCTCTGAAGGCTACTGGCTTCCTTCTCTTCCATTGATCCAGGACTTACTCCCTTCAGATGAGGGGAATTTAGACGGATCCCATGTATGAACTATCTCCCTGTTGGCCCATGATTATCCTCTCCTTGGCCCCTCCCCAACTTTCTGGGTTGTCCTTAAATTATGTGACTTAGAAAGCTGACTATCTCTCAATTTGTCAGGCTGAAACTTCTTCCTGGAAGCCAGACTCTCTTTCTAGTGAGACGAGCATGTTCGCCTGATATTTAGGACCAACACGTATTTAGTCATGTGACAGTGTTCAGGGCTACAGTCATACAAGTGTGGCTGAGAAGGGGGCAGTGCAGGTAACACTTCCCTAGAAGGATGCTCTTTCACGTGGTCACCTCTTGGAAATAAATGATCAGTTGTCAATGCCTGGTGCTTCTCACCTTGCTGCCCCCCCTCCAAACCCCCTGATATTAGTCTTGATCTTGCTCCAAATCTCCTTCCCCTCAGGCTTGACCTCTGCTAGCAGGTCATAACTTCCTCCTCAGCCCTTTGGATAGCAATCGTCTACACGTATGTACTCCTGGCTTTTAACCTGAGAAGCTTTCTGATTACTTGTTTGACGCTAGGCTTAGCAAGGCTCCTCCCCCCAGCCAGGCACCAAGCGGGTTGTTTTGGTCTATACCTTTTAAAGTGGGGTCCAGCAAAGGTTGGAGACAAGAAGCTCACAGATCAATTTTAAATTTCAGGAAGAAGGGTGATTCTGAGGGACAACAGACTGAACTGGTAAGCTTCAAAGAGTATCTCAGAAATTAGGAGTTATGTTTCAAATCAACAGGCAGCTGATTTACCATCTTCAAGTCAAGTTAGCAAACATTTAATATGCACCTACTATATACCAGGCACTGTGCTAAGTGCCAGGAATACAAAGAGAGACAAATAGCAGTCTCTGCCCTCAAGGAGTTCAGAATCTAATGGGGAAGACAACACGCAGACAGCTGTGTACAAGCAAGCTACATATGGGACAATCAGAGGACATTTCCATCTTTAACTGCTAAAGCAAATAGGGATGATAACAGCTGACATTCATGTGACACCTGAGGCTTACATTCATGACTTCATTCCAACCCCATGAACGGAACACAGTGCAATGAAACCACCACTCAAATTCATTCTGTTCAGTGGAAATTAAATGGCTCCAGACTGTCACTTGCCGTCATGTAGGACAGCTGACAAAACTGTTGGCTGCTTCTCTTTATTTATGTGTTTTTTTCAGGTGTTTTAGTAAAATACACTTAAATGTTCAAATTGATATGACTCCTTGATGAGGGAGCTCCCTTCTAGGATGCAGATTGCACACCAGAGACTGTCCATTGTGTGTGGTCATTGTCCATGAGTCTGTCTTTGGCCTCCCACTTTCTCCTGACACCATGAGAGTACCCATTCTGGCCGCACCCCCCCCCCATCCTTGCCATGTGGCCGGCCCATCTCCTCCCACCATACACTCAATGGCTTAAGAAAATCACTTCTTCCTAGCCTTCTCTGAAGTTCCTCACTGGTTCTGTGTGGCAACCTGCTCACACCCTGGATGTGTCTCTCCATTGCCCTCTGTGTGATATTAATTTTCAATTCATTGGAGACCATTGAGTTCCATGTTAGAAGTATATCACAACATTAGTAGAATATTGATGTTAGAAAGGTAGCCTTTTGTTTCCAGGAGATATTTGGGGTCATAAAAAGAATGTCCCAATTTCTTCTGTTGGTCTATGGCAGAATACTGAATGACACCCACAGGAAGAACAATTAGCAAGTTTAAAAAATTTATCAATGCTTCTGTTGTTCAGTACAACCATTTGTTAGTTTAACTATAAGGCCCTGTGTACTGATACATCCATAACCATTGAGGACCCAAATACTCATCCCTTCTGCCTGTCTACCCAAACCATTCTAGGACCATTCTATAGCCCTCTCTGCCCCTCCAATTTGAGGGCAGAAAATCAAATCTGTATATGAGTTAGGGCCGGGGATGGATCCATTTGCTAATGAGAGAAGATGAGTAAACCAATTCAGTCTTCCATAACTAGCCAGATTCCCCACTCCTCTCAACATCCAGTCATCCCAACTAACCCAGAACAAGAAGTTCAGCCCCCTGTCAACAGGCTCCCCATTTTACCAAGAGAATTGAAGTCATTCAGTGACTCCCTCTTCTCCCCAATTCTATACCTCAAATCTAATAAATATTAATAAATCTAATAAGTTTTACTCTTCTATTACAATCTCAAATGAAGGGGTGACCTTTTTTTGCCAAGGTCAGTCCCTCTAATTGTGCCCTTGATCCCATTCCTTCCTATCTCTTTTCCATCATTCTTTCTCTCTTTGTAATCTTCATTAACAACAATATTAATACTAGGTATTTAACAGTGCTTTAAAGTTTGTAAAAATACTTTACAAATATTATTTCATTTGAGCTTCATAACAACCCTGTGAGGTAAATGTTTTTATCCCCTTCTTGTAGATGAGGAAACTGAGGCAGACAGAGGTTAAGTGATTTGCCCAGAGCCACCACAGCTAGTAAGTTTCTATATTTGAGGCTTTATTTGGTCTCAGCTCTTCCTGATTTCATCTACATCCAGTACTTTACCTATGGTATCATCTAACTTCAATCTCTCCTTTTTTTTAGATGAAAGTGTTTAGTTTAATTTCTGTTCTTAATTCTCTTCTCTGCATGTCCATGAGAAAGTAAGAAAAAGAAATCCCTTCTTAGAAATATGTAGTCAAGGAAAAAAAATTCCTGTATTAGCCATAGAAGGAAAGAAGGAAGGAAGGATGGAAGGAAGGAAGGAAGGAAGGAAGGAAGGAAGGAAGGAAGGAAGGAAGGAAGGAAGGAAGGAAGGAAGGAAGGAAGGAAGAAAGAAAGAAAGGAAGGAAGGAAGAAAAGGAGGAGAGAAAGGAGGAAGGAGAAAAAGAGGAGAGAAGGGAGGAATGAGGGAAGAAAAAAGAAAGGAGGGAAATAAGAGAATAGAAGACAAATTCTTTACCCATCACTTGTCAGACTTAAATATTCATGATTCCTAATTTCCTAATGCTTGACTTATTATTCATTTGATGATCTAGTTGGAATAATACCTGCTCTGTGGAGAGAAACCTCGTTACTTCCCACACCGCCTTCCTTTCATAATTTTTCCTAAAATATCAATTCTCCAGAAGAGCCTGAATGAGCTGCACTCAATGATAGTCATGTGTCCTATCACAGATGTTCATCAGTGGGTTTTCTGATGGCTGTCTCAGCTGAATCCCGCTAATAAATCTTAGACTGGCAACACCTGTTCTCATCTCTCCTTTAAAATCTTCTTCTATGCAGTTAGTGAGCTGGACTGATCTGATTTTTATTCAGCTCACTTAGGTTGATTCTCTCCCATGCATTTACTCATGATAGGATCATCTCTAATTTCATCCAACCCCCCTTTTCTATAAGTGAGGAGACCTGGGCCCAGGGACATTAAGTGACTTGCCCAAGGTCTCAGGGTCATAGTTCTAGAAGAGACTTCAGAAGACACATTTTAGAGATGGGGAAGCTGGGGCAATTGGAGGTACAGTGACTTTCCCAAAGTCACACAAGGAGGAAGTTTCAGAGGCAGAAAATTAACCCAGGACTTCTCACTCTAGGGCCAAGGCTCTTTCCCTTGGACCAAATGGTCTCTTTGTCACTATAGATGTTCCTATATTCTTATGGTCACATCACAGGAGATGGGCTTGATTTCTCAATCAACAAGCATTTATTAAGGGCGTACCATTTGTCAGGCACTCTGATCAAGAACAGATTTAACAGGATTTAGGCATAAAAAGTGACATCATAAGCAAATTAGAGGAGCATGGAAAAAAAATTACTTGTCAGATCTATGGATAAAGGAATTTATGACCAAACAAGAGAAAGAGAGGATGATGGGAGAAAAAATGGATAATTTTGATTGCACTAAATTAAAAGAGTTTTGCATAAACAAAACCAATGCAGCCAAAAAAAGACAGAAATCAGGGAACTGGGGGGAGTGGAGGGGGGTTACAGAAAATTCCTCTGATAAAAGTTTTATTTCTTAAATAAATAGGGAACTAAGCCAAATGTCTTAAAAAATGGTCATTTTCTAGTTGGTAAATGATGAGATGATATGAATAGGCGGTCTTCAGAAAAAGAAATTAAAGCTATCACTTAGTCATATAAAAATGCTCTAAATCATTATTGATTAGAAAATGCAAATTAAAACAATCTAAGGTGCCAACTCTTACCCATAAGATTGATTAATATGACAGAAAAGGAAAATGATATATGTTGGATGGGATATGGGGAAAATTGGAATACTAATGTACTGTTAGTAGAGTTGTAAACTGGTCCAACCATTCCAGAGAGCAATTTGGAACTATGTCCAATGGACTAGAAAACTACATAAGCTTTGACCCAAAAATATCATTACTAGGTCTGTATCCCAATGAGATTTAAAAAAAAAAGGAAAAGGGCATACATGCACATAAATATTTATAGCAACTCTTTTTATGGTGGCAAAGAATTAAAAATTAAGGGAATATCCATCAATTGGGGAGTGGCTGAACAAGTGATATGTGACTGTGATGGAATATTATTGTGCTATAAGAAAAAACAAAGGGAATGACTTCAGAAAAATCTGGAAAGACATAAACTGATGCAAAGTGAATTGAATGTATCTAGGAGAACATGGTATACAGTAACGACAATCTTGTAAGCATGATCGGCTGTTAAAGACAGCCACTTTGATCAATATAATGATCGGACAGAGTTCCAAAGGATTCATGATGAACAATATTATCTACCTCCAGAGAGGTAGGCCTTTGAATGCAGACTGAAGCAGATTTTTTTTAACTTTCCTTATCTTGCTTTTTTTTTTCTTTTGCAACATGGTTAATGTGGAAATATGTTTTGCCTGACTTCATACATACAATGGGTAGCATATTGTTTGCCTTCTCAGTGGTTGGAGGAGGGGCTGGACAGAGGGAGAAAATTTGGAACTGAAAATAAAAATTTATTTAAAAGGAACAGATTAACAAATCTTGAAAGACCCTCCGATAGAGGTGCAATAGAAAGCTCTGGGCCCCAGAGCTACAATGAGGGTGAAGAGATCAACACTTACATCATTTCAATAGCTTAGGAACAACTGCTCTTCATACCTGGTTAACAAGCATAATAAGTTTAAATTGCAGGGATGGCCATCAATTGGGGAGTGGCTGAACAAGTTGTGGTATATGACTGTGATGGAAAAGTATTGCAATATAAAAAAAAATGATTTTAGAAAAACATGGGAAGACTGGCATGAAATAATGAAGAGTGAAATGAGCAGAACCAAGAGAACATTGTATACAGTAGCATCAATATTGTTTTAAGAATGACTTTGAGTGAATTTAAGTTATTTTGACTATTATAAAGGTCATATAAAGAAAGTCTCTATCTGCTTCCAGAGAAAAAACTGATAAATAGATGTATAGAATAATTTTACACGCACACACATGCACACGAACATGCATGCACACGAACACACATACACACGAACATGAGCACACATGCGAACACACGTGCACACATGAACACACATGCGCACACCTCTATTTGTGTCTAATGGTAACCATTTGGGGAGGAGAGGAAGAAAAGAAAAGAAATATACATGATAATTTTGTATATTTTAAAGGAATAGCATGTTATGCATAGTAGATTTGTAGTCTTCACATACAATAATCTTTTTTATTATACTATGCTATGGAAATGCTTGCTTTATTCCATAAATTAAAAATAAAAGAAAAATAATAATGTTAAAATTGGAAGCTACCAGAGAATATTTCCCTTCCATGGTGGCCACACCCTTGGTGAGCTCCTCCCCAACCTAGCCCAGCCCTGATCCTTGCCAAATAGGACCTGCTCATCCCCCCCCACCCCAGTAGCAGTTCCCAATTATCCCAGTCCCCTGCACCCTCTCCCCCACCCTCTTCCTGGGTGTTGTCTCAAGGTCTCTCCCCACTTTAAGTTAAGTTTGTTTTTAAAAGTTGACTTAAGGGAAAGTTCTATGTCACTTGCCATGGACACACTTGACAGCCTCCAGTGCCAAAATGACAGTCTATGGCTCTGGGTCAGATTGAATTCCATTGGAGGGAAGCAAGAGAATGAGCTGAATGGGCCTTCAGATATGGCAGTGGGCAAAGGAGATTTAGCAAACTGAACTTTTTTTTCAACAGCCCAAGACAACCTTTCCTGTAGGTCTGGTATAAATTAACCAATCTTGGGAATGGGCAAAATCATCATGAAAAAATAAAAGAAGGTACTGGAGCTGTCACTTTGAGAGTGCCATCAGGGAGGGTTCTGACCAGCTGACCTTGGGAGTCAGCTCTCTGGGCAGATTCCAAGACAACCCAGAGGCACTGTCTTAAGGGAAGGAAATGCTCCTTTTTTTCCCAACAATGGGAAAAGATCGGCAGAACCGTCTGGATGACTGACCAGAGCCTCCACAATCCCTGTGCTTCTGAAAGCTCCAATAAAACCACTGTAGGCCTTGGCCCACTTGATGGCTGTGGCCACGTGGACTCAGAAAAGCCTTTCTCCAGCTTCCTCAGGACACTGAATTTCCACCTTGTCTGGAAGTCCCCACATGTCCCCTAGTCCTGCAGGTGACAGTTTGGCCAGGGTACCTTGGGAAAGGAGGTTATTCTGCATATATCTGTGTGCACCAAAGTTGTCTGTCCTGAATGAGGGCAGGGACTAGTCCCACTTTTCTTTGTACCCTCAAAGCCTGGAGTGTGCCTGGCTAATTGTTAATCCTGTTGATGGATTAACTTTCAGTCCAGGCCCTCGAGTTGATTCTTGCCTGGGGCACTTACTGAGTGTTTGGGTAAATCAATTCTCCTCTCTGGGACTCAGTTTCCTCATGTAAAATGAGACCTGGACCATATGACTTCTGGATCCTTGCCAGTTCTAAAAGGATGATCCTGATATTGCCATTGATTATTAGGGGAGTGATCTTTCCTGTGGTGACTCAATGGCAACGTGAAGCATATAAGTGGGATAACTGAGCTGATGGAGAAACAAAAGACCAGCTTCGGCCAAACCGTGAAATGGGGGCTTTGTCGCAGGTAAGCGGCACCTCTCGTTTTTAGCGCTTTCCTTTCATTCGTATTCCCAGTACAACACATCCTGATGCGGCCCCCATCTGGCCAGAGCTTCTTGTTTGGACAGCGTCCTTTCCATGCTCTAGCCTGGGGTCTCCAAGGAGGCATCAGCCCTGAGGAGCAGTGGCCTGACTCCGAGCAGTGTGTGGTCAACCAATCAGAGCACGAGAAGACAGGTAGCCCCTCATCCTCACAGCAATAGTCAATTGTGGGCTTATACCCAGTGCATCCAGACCTATCCTTATCTGCCAGCGCTGCCCCGGACAGCAGCAACCATCCCGTCTGAGCTGGTGTAGGTCCCTCAGAGCAGTTGAAACACGAGTCAGCTGCTACCCACAGTGGCTGACTGTCATTGGGATAATTGGCGCAGCCCTGCCCTTCACTGCAGATTCCTAGATTTCAAGCTGGATGAGCCCTGAGAGGTCATCTACCCCTTCATCTTACAGATGAGGAAACTGAGGACAGAGGAAGGGAAGTGACTTCCCAGGGCCGAACAGGTAAGAAGCAGCTGATCTGGGATTCAGACTCAGTCCCAGGCCTCCCAAGGCCAGCAGGCTCTTTGCATTCTCTCCTGTCTCCTTCAGTTTCCCATTTCCCCCCATCCCTCCATCTCCTCCACTTTCAAAGGGCAGGCCTGTTTACTTGTACTGGTCTCTCTGTACTCCTTAAGCCCTTGCATAAGTGCAAAGTTCTGTTATTAAAAAGTTTTCCCTTTCACCCCAGATACTTCCAGTGCTGTTTGGAGACTGTATCTAGGGGGAAATTCACACAAGAAAAATAAACCCAATTTAACAGGAAACATGAAGAATTGTTGACGAAGTGTTTGGTGTGTGTGTTTTGGCCCAGAGGAAGCATTGTACTTATTCTCTGAGTGGGAGGCATGGAGAAAAAATTCAGCCGTGCCTCTCCTGCCTCCTTATTTTGGATAAATGGATCATTTTATTGTCAAGTTGGTTAAGACTGAATGTTAACATTCCACTGGAAGGTCCCCAAGGTACACGGTAGAAGGGATGAAATTCCAGCCCAGCTCTCTTGATGCTGTTAAATGAGCTCCCCAGCCAGTGAGATAAAAGTTAGATGAATCGAAGGCCAATAAGTACCTGGGCTTTATGGTGGTAATTTAGGTCCTGGCTCATCATGAGTTCATATATGTTTTAGTGGAGGAGCTGCATTGAGCTTTGCTTTCTGACAAACAAAGCTAAACAGAAAAAACTAGGACTGGGGTGCTGCAGTCCTGGCCAAAAGGGGGTGGGGAAAGCAGCTATCTGTCACAGAATCTCAGAAAGAGGTTAGCTAATCCCACCTGGATCTGACCATGATCCATTGGAAACCCCCATTCTGCACTCACTCTTCCAAATCCCACTCACATGGGCAGATTCAGTGCCCAGAGGGTAGCTGGCTACCTCTTCCCTTGGTATTCCAGGAGTAACCCTAAAGGTCACTGGGATTATAGTACCATGGCACCCGAAGCCCAATCTGACATGCTCCCACTATCAATCAGAAGAACTTGGGAGCACAGCAGACTTTAGAAAGAGGATTTACTAAGAAAGCCTAATAGGAACAGTAGCTTCCAAAAGAAACCCTTCCAATATGCACAAGATTTTTAAGGAGAGTGGGCTCAAAGTGAAAGCACAATGGTAATGAAGTTCACATGTGTGTCTAAGAAATCCCTCCCTCCTCCAGTCCTAGAGATGCTGTTCTCTCTCCATTGTATCTCCGTGAGTTTCCCCTTGGGTACAACTCCTTGTTGCGTTCCAAGGATCAGTCCTTTCCTGGCATCCGTGACCAACCTCCTCTCCATCCTGAGGTGCCTCTTCTGTTTTTAGACACGACCACTTGTAATGGAAATGCAAATTTAAAGATCTTCCCTGCCCCTAGGCTAAAGTGCACCTGGAGCCTGGGATGGGAGGCTTGTTTTTCAGTAGATACTTCTTGATTGGCCAGTGGGTCCAAAAGGTTGTTACATTCTCTGAGCCAGGAGAAGGCTATATAAGCCCTGATGTGTAGCTTTGTTTTGGGGGCTCACTTTGAGAAGTGTTCTGTGATTTGATGTGGATTCTGGGAAGCCATTGTCCAGGGCCCCCCGGCTTTGAAAAAAACCCAGATGTTGAAACCCAGATGTTGACTGGGTATGGATGTAATGGTTGGACAGTTTGAAATCTGTCTACTAGATCTGTTTCTGTCTTGACAATTCTGCCTGTGTACTTTGAAGTTCAGGGTGCTGACCTTTTCCCCTGAACAAGGTAAACAATATATGTCTGACTGATTAAAGTAAGCTTTTTAACCCATTTTGAGTTGCTTTACTTTAACAAAGCAGATCCAAGAACCTGTGGTGGCAGCAAACCCTGAGGATGCTTGGGGTGCTTGCTGCCACACCACTCTAATAGGCTCTGCTCCCAACTCTTAGGACTGGTGGGACCTCAGCTGGCTTTGAGAAAGTCTTCCCTCAGAATATTCACTCACCTGAGGTCATGACAGAATGCACACAACAGAAACAAGGGCGACAGATATGCTCACAGGAGGTAGAAGGGCAGATGCTCTGTGCCCTAGATGGAAACTCACAGAAATTCTTCCTCCTTCATCACCAAGAAGGAAAGGGGGCAAAAAGCAAAAGACGGGTGGGTCCCTCCTTTGGTTTGTGAATTCTGTCCCATCACAGCCTCTCCAGAGTCATCAGCCCTTCTGACTCATCCCTTAGGAGACTTCCCCTCCTTGCCCACAACCTCGTCTTCAATCATACATGACTGGAAACAGCCCTCCCCTCTCTCCAAGAAAGTCAGGCAGGAAATATCCTCCTGTGCTTTCTAGAACCCACCAGGAAGGGGAAAGGAGGGAAAAACCCAACCACAAAGGACCTGGCCATCATTGGCCAGGCCATTAGCAAGCTTGGCAAGCAGACTTCCAGGTATTGCAGCCTCCCAAGACAATGCATACCATTTCTGTACAGTCCTTACCTTAAGGCCAGATGGGCATCTTGGCAGCCCCCAGCCCTTCCTTCAACCTTTTGGAATCCCTAGCTTCCTGTGAGATTTTGCTCAGGGCCTACCTCCTGTATGAAGACTCTCCCGATAACCACCAGCAGGTGACATGCCCTGACAGAAATACCATCCCCACCACAGACACACACACACACACACACACACACACACACACACTAACACTAACACTAACACACATTCACACACATACACACATTCACACACACTCACACTCTTACACACACACACACAACTGAACAACAACAAATATTTCGCTAACCTACATAATCAATGTTCATAGTCTGTAAGAATCCCAGGTTTGCCTCATGGAATCATAGATGTAGAGCCATAAAGGAACTTAGAGGTCATCTAGTCCAGCTTCATCATTGAACAAATGATAAAGGCCCCAAAGAGGCACATTGTCTTACCCCAAGTCCCTTAAATGGTAGCAGCAACTAGTAGAGGTGAAATTTGAACTCAGGTCCTGTGGTCCCCAATTCAGTGCTCATAATTAAACCTCTTTCCCCTCTACCACACTGACTCCATCTAGAGAACTTGGGTCTCAGTTCCATGTCTGCCACTTTGCTGTGTGGTCCTGGGGTCATCATTGTCTCTGCCCTCAGTTTTCTCTTCTGTAAAATGGGGAGGCTGGACTGAACACCCGCTGAGGCCACCCATCCTCAAATGCTTGTCCTCCCCACTTTTTGTCAAGCAGAATTAAGTAGATTTTCTTTACTTCTTTTTTTTGCCTCCTGCTGGTCAATAACTGGCCTTTCAGTTTCACTCCCCTATAATTTCTGAAAATGGGGATCTTCCCTCCACCGTGCTCTGTAGCATCTCGTCATTAATTAGGCAGCAGGGTGGCCTGGTGGGCAGAGGGTTAGATGGAGTCCAGAAGGCCCAAGTTTGACTCTTGCCTCAGACATCTACCAGCTGGGTAACCTCTCTCACCCCCAGGATCCTCACTTCAAAATGAAGAAGACTAGAGCCTGTCTCATAGGCAGGATCTTTTGGGGATTCAATGGCATAAAATACATAAGGCTCTTTGAAAACCTTTAAGTACTACATACACACTATTGATTTTTTAAAAATCATCATTTCTATGGCATGGTCCTCTTTCCAACTATTTCTAAAGCCTTTTTTTCTCACATAGAGCAAATGGGAGGGCCTTACTACTGAGGACCCTAGAGCCCTCAGGGTTTCAACAGAGAAAGAGAAAATGGCAGATGAGGTCAGGGGTTTTGAGACAGAGAAGAGGAGATGAAGGTGTTTGGGGGGAATGGTTTCTATTTTCACAGCCAATGTCCTTAAACGAAAGCATGGGGTGGTGTGGGAGGCCTGGAACAGTGGCTGTGAATGTTATGATAGATAATTAGAAAGTAATTGCTGAATAATGAAAGTAATCAAGAGTGAGGGCCTAGATGAGAAAAGATAACAAATCTATAATAGGCCTAGCCTTTCAGGGTGGCCTCATACCCTCCAGTTCCCTAGGTAAAGAGGAGGCAGATCTGAAAGGATCTAGGAGAATAGTTTGGCAAGGCATGAGAGGAGGTAGGACAAAGGGACGATGCATTTGACCAATGTGAAACTGGTTTACTAGAAGGTCAAGACTGAAGAGGAGAAATGATACCACAGTGAAGGTCGTGTGCCTAAAGAGGGGGACACAGGGCTTTAGGCTCTCTTCAGGCCCCCTCCAGGGAGAAGAAAGAGAATAATTCTCTTAGAGATATGTAAAGGAGGCTACTACCTTAATGGGGCCAGATCTGTTCCCTGCTTCCCTCTAGAGACATCAGAAAATTTCCCCTTGGCTGAGATCAGATCTTCTTGGCTGAACACCCAGGTAAAGAATTCGTTTTCTCTTTATATTTTCTGGTCTATTCTAATCCATATTATGTCTCAAATTTCTGTTCACCCTTTGTTTGGAGAAATAGTTTTATTCACAATGTGATGGTGATTTGTGTAATTGGCATTTGGTGAGAAGGAGTTAAACCTGTACATCTAAGTGTGGGATTGATTCCCCTTCCTGTTAATGAGACAGTGACAGGAATGTGGTATCTTCTGGGAAAGGGAGTCAGGTCTCCTGACTGCTAAAAGACAGATGGAACAGGGGAATACGTGTCTAACAAAGGAGTTTGTGGATGATAAAATAGGAACTCCAGGAAAATTCTGGGGACAGCAGGACGGACTAGGACAGACACATTGGAGAGAGCAGCTTCAGCTGAATGATAAGGTTGGAAGACACTGAGGAAAGTAATGAAGACAGTGAGAGGAAAGGTAATGGAGTCATCAATTGTAGACAGCCTTCTCAAAGAGTTCAGCTAGAAAAGGGGAAAGAGATATAAGAAAATAGGTAGCAGATGAATCGAATGAGGGATTTTTCAAGCTGAGGATACATGGGCGTGTCTGGAGGCAGCAGAAGAGCAGCTAATAGAGAATGATGGAAGATAAATGAGAGTGGGGAGGATAAAGAGGATAGTCTGCTGGAGAGGAGAGAAAGCAGGGTCATGTGTGCATGTAAATGGGTTTGTCTTGGCAAAAAAGAGGAGCCGTATTTTCGTGTGGGACAGGAATGAAGCAGGAGAAAATGGAGGAAGGCTTCTCAATGCTATGAGAGGAGGAGGAGAGGATAAGAGGGAGATCTTGGTGAACCCCTCAAGTGTTTCTGTAAAATCTGAGCTAGGGTCTTCAGCAGAGGGAGGAGGGGGAGCGGAGCTTTGTGGGGGGTTAAGGAAGTATGAAAAGTATGAAGAAACAGAGAGTGGTTTCGTGACAAGCAGGGAGGTGTCAAAAGATTGCCTTGCCATGATGAGGGCCCAGTTGAAATTATGTAACATCAATTTATAATGAACTCAGTAAGTAGAGTTTGAAGATTCTCTCCAGGTTGGTTCAACAGTCCATGAAAAGTGAGAATGAGCCAAGATGGAGGTTTTCTAGGACACAATGTTCAATTGGATGAAGGAATAATGCAGTTAAGAGGGGAAGACAGTATGGAACTGAACTGATTCACGAAGCAGTCAACATGGGGATCATGGGAGCACCTACTGCACAGACTTGTTGTGAGGACAAAATTCAATGACCTGGGTAAAGTGCTTCACAAATGAGAAAACACCATTAGAAATCCTGTAAATATGCACATAAAAAGTCTCCTGATTCATTAACTGTCATAGCTTTTGACCAGTTACTTCCCCAAATTGTCCTCAAAGGAATGCAAAATCAGGCGGCTGATTTTAGAATCAGTCTTTACCCTTGAAGGTCCAGAGTTTTGTCCCATTTGGCTACCAAGTCTCCCAAGCTTTCCCTTCTATTGCACTCCCCTAAACCCTTCCTAGGAAAGTAACCTAGGAAGTCTAGTAAGTGGCGCTGTATTATGAATGACAGATTGTTTTTTATCAAGGTCCCTTTAGCGCTTTGAGTAATTCAGTGCCCTTGGACAGGCTCCCAGAGGACCACAGGGTCCACTGAATGCCATGCCTGACCTTGTGACTCAAGTTCTTGGGGGGGGGAAGGGGAGGGTTGTTTGTTTTGTTTTTTTCTTAAACATGGCTCTTACCATTAGTAGTGGGCCCTTCCCACTTGGCACAAGCAGAGAATTTGGGCCTTCAGACTGTGTGGTGGGCAGCCCATGGATCCATTGTGATAGTCAACTAAAAATCAATGCCACAGTAACGAATCAATAATGGATTGCTTTAAGCAATCACATTGCTGAAGTGGCTTGTTACAGTATTGTATTAGCGGAACAAGGAAGTAATTTGCAAGAGCAAATTAAAGAGTGACTTAATCCTCCAAAAGGAAGCAGGAATAGAAGAACCATGGGGTTGCATTGTTAATGTATGTTAATCTATACAAAAAGTATCTGTGAAAATCACCAAGTTAATAAGTGGGCAGGAAATGTATAAAGGGCTGGAAGAAGCCCACAGGAAAGGAGTTCACTCAGGGTGCAGCCTGGTCTAAGAAAAGAAATGAAAAGAAAAAAAAAAAACCATCTCCAAAACACATGAGGACAAAGCAGACAGACAGATGGGAAAGAAGAAATCCAGTCAGACCTGGGATTGCATCTGGACTGTGACACTTATAAGCCACATGACTCTGGGAAAGTTACTTCACCGGCCTTTAGGAAGCATTTAATAAATGCTTGTTGACTAATCAGTCAACAATCAGTCTCCAGGTTTCAGTTTCCTCATCTGTGAAATGAGGGCCATCGTAATTGAATGGCCCCCTCAAGAGGGAAGAGCTTTGTAAACCTTAAAGTGGGAGATAACTCAAGTCATGCTGCTTTTAGTACCCCCAAATCAACAAGAGAACATAGTCGTCACGATGCAGAGACAACTTGGAAGGAAACCTCTTGGGCCCTTTTCATAGGGAGGGCTTCACAATGAGGTCCAGTGCCCATAGAACACCAGCTGCTAGGTGTTACACAGTCCCTGTTTCTCTGTAACATCATCAGGATTTGTTCCCTGTGGATGCCAAGAGGGAAACTCGGTAGGATTGTTTGTGTGTGCATTATTTATAAATGTATGAGAGGAAGAGAGAAGGACAGAAGGGAGGAGAGGAGCCTGGCTATGCTGGGCTCTTTAGGTTCTAGATATTGTCAGAGGGGACCTTACATCTATTCATCTTTATTATTAACAAAAAATAGCCCATATTTGGAGAGTTGTCGGTAATGAGCAAAGTGCTTGTCTCACCACGGCCTAGCAAGGCAGTCAGTGTAAGCATCACTGGCCCCATGTTGCTTAAGCACAAATTAAGGCTGGGGAGCTTAAATGATTTGTGTGGAGTCTCACTCTTTCTGTGTTGTAACTGGCTGTGAATCCAGACATGCTGACTCCAATGGCAAGATTGCCTTGGACTTTTAGCTCGACTTCCCATTCTCTAATCCTAAGTGGTTCTGCTAGCGCCTGACAGGAAGCCAAGGACATCGGAGAATTGCAATAAAAATGGCAATAATTAGGCATGGTCCGGCCTGTGATTTGTAGGAACCCCATTTACTAAGACAGCTTGGTGTTATTCTGCTCCTTATATTTTGAGACTTTCCTACATCACTGAGAGGTTGAATCAACAAACTGGGCATTTATTAAGCACCTACTATTATAGGCCAGGCATTGTATTAAATGCTAGAAAGGCAAAATCAGACCTTGCCTCAAGGAGCTCAGTATCTAAGGGGGGGGGGGGGAGTCAACATCCAAAGGATTATGTACAAACAGGATCTATACGTGGTAAATGGGAAGTCATTAGCATTGACTGGGCTGGGGAAAGGCCTCTTGCCAAAGGTGGGATTTGATGTGAGATTTCAAGGAGGCCATGAAAGCCAGCAAATGGAGGCAAGGAGAAAGGGTATTCCCAGCATGGAAGATGACAGGTGAAAAGCACAGTGAGGAAACAAGAGTGTGTGGTGATGCTCAGGTCACAGTTGGGACAGCTGGTTCAGGGTTTTTAAAGAATTTAATTAGACCTTCTCTTTAGCCAATAGGAGCTTTATTGATGCAAAGTATGCAGCCCTGACATTTAGCAATGATCTAAACAAAGGCTCTGATATAGGAAAAGGACAAGACTCATATGGCCAGAAAGCTACACAGATGGTAATGTTATTTTAGGGTTTCTAATGGGGGCTGGAGATTTAGGGACAGGATGAGGAAGATGGCTGACAGAAGATAAGGGAGACAGGGGAAATTTTATGACCTAGGATCAGGGGAGAAAAGGAATCCATGGTCCAGGACATAAAGGAAGTTTTATGGCATTTAAAGATAAGGGAAGACACCTTAGGGTCCCTTCAGGTTAGAGAATAAACTAAGGGCTTCACAAAGTACTGGAAAAGCAACCCTTGGGCAGGGTCAAGACGGCGGAGTAGAATCAGGACCTCCCCACTGCTCTGGCTTCCACCTTCCCCAATCCATGTAAAAGGGGACTCTAAACAAACTTTGGAGCTGTGGAACCCACAAAATGACACAGACAAGCTAACCTCCCACTGAGGACAGCCCAGCAGGCCGGCAGGAATTGGCCAGAGAAGGGCTCTGGGAGCCAAGCCCAGCCCCATGAGGCTTTAGCTCCAGGGCGGGCCTGACCAGCCGCCAGCCGGCAGGAGGGACTCCAGATCAGCAGCAGTTGTGGGTGTTTCCAGATTTATCAACACATAGATGCAAAGGACAAAGTGAGAGGTCAGTGCAGTCTGGACTTAGGGACCCAGTAAGTGGGAGTGCATGGCCTTTGCCCCCTGGGACAAGAAGCCTCTGAGACTCTGGCATAGCCAGCCAGCTCCACATGACAGCTTCATCTCCTGGCCTGCAGAGTGTAGGGAGACCAAGTGACCAGTCTGAGGGGTAATCGCTCTTGCTTTAACCTGCTTGGATCTGGATTGCAGTCTAGGGTGGAAGTCCTGGGGTGTGTGTCCAGCTTGCCAGAGCATTTGGAGACCTCAGCGTAGTAGCTAAGAAAACCCCAGTGTTTGGGACAAAAGCTCCTGTCTGGTGGCACAGTCCTACTGTGGCACACAGCCCAGGGTCAAGTGACTGAGGGGTGACATGACCACACAAAGGAAACAAAGCAGACAGAAGATTCCAACATTAGAATCCTATTTTGGAAACAAAAAGGAGCAAAGCATGGAACAGGAGGAAGACAGTGAAGTCAGAACTCCTGCACCAAAAGCTTCAAAGGAAAATACGAGCTGGCTACAGTCCATAGAGGACCTTAAGAAGCAGATAAGAAAAGTGGAGGAAAAACTGGGAAGAGAAATGAGAACGATGCAAGGAAGTTACCAAATGAGAGTCAACAGGCTGATTGAGGAAAATCACACCTTAAAAAATAGACTAACTCAAATGGCAAAAGAGACTCAAAAAGGCAATGAGAAGAAGAATGCCCTAAAAAAAGGATTTGCCAGATGGAAAAAGAATCTCAAAAGCTCAATGAGGACAATCACTGCTTCAGAATTAGATTGGAGTAAATGGAAGCTAATGACTTTATGAGAAATCAAGTTGCTGTTAAACAGATACAAATAAATGAAAGAATAAAAGCCAATGTGAAATATCTTATGGGAAAAACCACTGACCTGGAAAATAGATCCAGGAGAGATCATTTAAAAATTATTGGACTACCTGAAAGCCATGATCAAAGTAAGAATCTAGAAATCATCCTCCAGGAAGTTCTCAAAGAAAACTGCCCTGATGTTTTAGAACCAGAGGGCAAAATAGAGGTTGAAAGAATCTACCGATCACCTCCTGAAAAAGATCCCAAAAAGAAAACTCCTAGGAATATTATAGCCAGGTTCTGGAATTCCCAGATTAAGGAGAGAATATTACAAGCAGCCAGGAAGAAACAATTTGAATATTGTGGAAACACAATCAGGATAACCCAGGATCTGGCAGCTTCTACACTGAGGGATCGAAGGGCTTGGAATATGATATTCCAGAGGTCAAAGGAGCTGGGATTAAAACCAAGAATCACCTACCCAGCAAAACTGAGTATCATGTTTCAGGGGAAAATAATGTCATTCAGTGGAATAGAGGACTTTCAAGCATTCTTGATGAAAAAACCAGAGTTGAATAGAAAATTTGACATTCAGATACAAGAAGCAAGAGAAGCATGAGAAGGTAAACAGGGAAAAGAAATCATAAGGAAGTTATCAAAGTTGAACTATTAACATTCCTACATGGAAAAACAATAATTGTAACTAATAAAACTTTTGTCAGTATGAAAATAGTTGAAGGAAATAGAAAAAAAATATATATGTCTATATATGAGGGTATATGGGCATATGAATACATATGTAAATGTGTGTATATATGTTTACAGGTATACATAGATAGAGGGCACAGGACCAATTTAACAGGAAGGGATGATACTTAAAAGGTGAAATTAAGAGGTGAGAGAGGAATATAATGAGAGGAGATGGGGAGAGACAGAATGGGGTAAACTATCTCATATAGAAGAGGCAAGGGAAAATGGTTACAATGGAGGGGAAGAACAGGGAAGCAAAAGGGAAAGGTTGATACCTTACTCTCATTGAGTTTGGCTTAGGGAGGGAATGAGATACACACTAAATAGGATATCTCACCCTACAGGAGAGTAGGGGGGAAAGGGATCAGAGGGAGGATGATGGAAGGGATGGCAGGCTTGGGGGGAGGGAAGTTGGAAGCATCTACTTTTGAAAAGAGACAGAATCAAAGTAGAGAATGGAACAAGTGGGAGGTGGGATAGGAGGGAGGGAAATATAGTCAGTCTTTTACAATGTATCTAACTATGTTATTGTTTTTTGTTAGCTACACATGTACAACCTATACTGAACTGCTTATCTTCCCAATAAGGGTGGGAATTAATCTTTAATTAAAAGTTTTAAAATCAAATGTTTAAATGTATATACATATATATACATATATATATATATATATACTATTATTAATACTATTTTACTTGTAATTGGGAAATAAGATATACAGGCACTGGG
Organism: Petaurus breviceps papuanus; assembly: GCF_028583685.1. Taxonomy (NCBI): domain Eukaryota; kingdom Metazoa; phylum Chordata; class Mammalia; order Diprotodontia; family Petauridae; genus Petaurus; species Petaurus breviceps. The sequence continues at coordinate 4,523,966 of NW_027185852.1, forward strand.
GCATAGAGATCCACCATGCCCTACTGGAAAAGTCGAAAGGGGTATGGGAGAAAACATGGTTGAAAGCAGATTGGAGGAGGGGATATCCTGTGGGACTGCTATTTTGGGGCGGTGGGTAGGGGAAAAACAGGGAGAAAATTTGTAACTCAAAATCTGGTGGAAATGAATGATGTAAATCAGAAGTTAATAAAGCATTTGAAAAATGAAAAAAAAGAAAAGAAAAGCAAGCCTTAATATTATGTTTTAACCCTTCGGGCACCTTTGTATGCACATCAGTGGGAGAGCCAAGTGAGCAGCTTCACTGGGTTACAGAGTGCAAGGTAGGAACGGGCAAGATTATAGAAAGCTTTGAAAGCTAAACAGGGGGTCTATATTTGATCCTGAAAGTAATGGAAAGCCACTGGAGTTTCCTGAGTAGGGGAATGTCATGGTCACAACCTGAGCTTTAGAAAGCTGCCTGTAGGATGGACTGGAAAGGAGAGACACTTAGGCTGGGAAACCAAACAGCAGGTTGTTGCCCTTGTCCAGGCTATTGCATGAGGTCCTGAGGGTCGACACCATGGGGGTGGCTGTGTGAGCAACTTGTGAACAGCAATAGCACCAGCTATCAGTTAGATGAGTGTGGTGCCTGAAAAGAAGCCCGGATGAAGGTAGCTTGCAAGCCTCCGGAACTGGGAGGATTAGTGGTGCCCTTGACAAGAATAGGGAAATTAGAAAGGAGAACTGGAGTTCTGATTTGGAGGCATAACCCAGGATCACAGGGCTGGCATGTTTCAGAAATGGGATTTGAACCCAGATATTTCTGGCTCTGAAGGGGTTTGACTATACAGTGTGCCACATTGGCATTATTCACAATAAACTATGGTCTCAACAATGTGGATATTCCCCCAAAAAACATCTTAGATCACCTCTTATTGATTTGTGCCCATCTATGTCCTCATATAAGTTTACTACCGAGTTTTCTCTGAATCTCCTATCTATGTATAGTCAGGTCCTTGGCCTGTCTGAGCAAAGACCAAACATATAACAAAACCAAAAGAAAGAATAAAAATGAAGGAGAAACGTTGTACAATGAGAACAATAGCAAGACAACCTATATAAGTACGTTATCGATGGCCAACAAAAAGAGAAACAGATAAAGGAAAGGACATGGATGTGGATTATAACTATAGCCTGAAGAAATTTAACGAGTGGAAGCCAACTGCCCTAACAAGGAGCGTAAGTGAAGCTCAAACCCACCCCAGTACTTGGTCTTCCTGCCAAACGGAAGGATAGAGCCCTGGAATTAGGAATCCTTGAATGTGTCACCAAAGACTCTTCCTTTATAACCAGGCTGAAGCTTTCATTAAGTTGTATGCCGTGCTCACAATTTGTCATCCACCAGCTACTGGATTTGGAAAACCTCTGTTTTTCTGTTAACCACAATATCTGTGTAATAAGCTATGTTGTGTGCCCTTTATTCCTCCAAATGAAGTCTTAAATGAAATGATATGCAATTACTAATCTTTCAAAATGATAACATGCAGCTTTTTTTTTTTGAAACCTTGTCATCTGGAGTGACAGGCCAGGGCCCATCATGAAAGCATCTGTTGGAGAAATTCTATTACTCACTGTCTGTCACACTTGAAAATTGCAACAAATGTTGCAAGACCAATGCACTTAAACTGTTATGCTGTGTTTTTAAACCTGCCTTCCGTTACCCTCACAGAAGACCCTTTATTTTATTAGAAAACGATCAGAAAACAAGCCTGCTGTAATGGCTCTAATGCGTGGGCCCCATTTCATGTCAAAATTACTCCGCTCTCAATTGCTCAGTTCCCCGACAAATCTGTCAGGCCCTGGTGTGCCAGGAGAAAAAAAACAAAACAGTATAGCGTGACAAAAGCTATTTCGCTGAAGAATTTAATGTATGCTCAATTACACTAATACAGAGTTTTTGATGGTCGGATGTCATCTAACAAAGAGTAGTCAGCTTTCATCAGAAAGTTCTTACGGACCAAACATTCTTGATGCCTGGATCAGCTTGTGAATCTCACGGAAAAAGTGATAGA
>NW_027185852.1:4526026-4553397 GCF_028583685.1 Petaurus breviceps papuanus
GTGTGTGTGTGTGTGTGTGTGTGTGTGTGTGTTTGTAGGCATGTATGTTCCTGTGTGTCTTTTACGGTCTCCTCATAAAAACATCTACAGGTAAAACTCTTCAGAAGCTGACCCTCTGTTTCCAATGCCTCCTCTTTTTCTTCCTTCTTTCCATGTATTCCATTTGTTTGGTTTCTTGAGATGCTTTCCTTACAAGAGAGAGCCTGGCACAGTGTGTTGTAGCAACAATAACATCAATAATAATAACTACTGCTTCTATAGGCCGCCCTGTGTGCCAGGCTCCGAGCTAAGCACTCTCTCGCCAACATTATCTCATTTGATCTTTCCCACACTCTGGGAATTAAATGCTGTCATTATTCCCATTTTACAAATGAGGAGACCGAGACCAACACAGGTTAGGTGACTTTTCCAGCATCACACAGCTATTTGAACTCCAGCGTTCCTGACTCCAAGCCCGACACTCTAGAGTACCTGAAAGCTTGTGAAGAGCTTTACAAATATCTCATAATATCCAATGAAGTCATACTTATAAAAGTGCCCAGTGCAGTGACAGGCCCCTGTGGAAAAGCTCATTCCCTCCCCCTGCCTCTTATCCTCACAACCACTGGGGGGGGGGGGGGGGAATAAAGGCTATGGGAAGCCCCATTCTATAGGTCAAGGTGAACACAAATGATGCTGGAGGCATTGGAGGAAGATTTTTCTAAGAAGGAGTGGCTTTCTTATGGAACAATGTTAATGTACAAGATGTAATAGGATGCAGTGAACTGTAGTCACTGAGCCAGCCTCAGATCCAGGGAGGTCTCGGTTCAAGTCTCACCTCTGAAATCCACTGGCCATGTGATCTTGGACAAATCACTTCACTCCTCAGTGTTAGGCAGCCCTCCACAACTATAAGGTGCCCTATAAAGTTCCAATGTGCTTTGGGAGGAAATCTGCTCACCCCAGAGTTCCTAAAACCAATGATATCACAGATATGGCCTCTATTCCTATCTGTCCTATCAGAGAAAGCAAAGATGGAGAAAACATTAAAATTCCCTAGTGCTTTGCAGAGGCTTCCAGAGTTGGCCATCATTCTGTTTGTCTGATTTCAAAGGGGAAAACCATTTCCAAGGGTTTTCCTTAGTCAGGCAGATATCAAAGGCAGAGAATCTCACTACATTCATCCATTGCGGGGGGGAGGGAGATGATTTGATGTTAGCTCAATTGGGTGGGGAATGGCAATTCTTTGATGTTATGATGCTCACATTCTGTCCCATGTTCAATGACATGTTTATTACAAGTCTGCCACTCAAAAACCAATGGGGATCAATATAAAGATGCCAGATTCTAACTTCACAAAGGAATGTGACAAATATATGTGTGTGTATATATATGCATTTAATTCTAAATATAATTCTGAAATGTGTTTATATGTACATTATGTGTATCTTTTCTACATATTTTAAGAGAGAATGGCTGCTAAAGAAGAATTCCTAATCACCATAAAATATTATGTAATACACAAGTGCCATCTGCTGTACCAATTCATCCAATGCACAGACTTCTCTGTTTAATGACTACATAACTTTTTAAATGATTTCTTCCTATTATTTTGTCCTTATCCTAACAATCTCCACTCCCAAAGCTCTGGGAAGATTTGTTTCTCTAATTACTAAAGCTGTTCACATCATCTCCAACTTAGATGGATTATTCATAGTACCATAAAGACAAGACAGTGGGAGACAAGTGTTGATTTTCTGGAGGTCTTAAGGTTTGCAGTGCCCCCCCCCATTCCAGCTAGTATGGGCATTCTCATTAAAGAACACTCCTTGCAAAAGAACTTCATGGGGTCCTTGGCCTTTTGATTGATCATAGTCCTTTTTCAGAACTAGGAAATTATGCAACAATTCTGCTGAAGGTACTAACCCTTTTTTTGCCCTTGGGAGTCTTTTTTTTTCCTTACTATAAAAAAGATTTATCTTTTTTCATTTAAAATTATTTTTAATTTATGGAATAAAATAAGCCCTTCCATAACATAGTACAATAAAAAAGAAGTTGTGGCTAGGTGACTCAGTGAGTAGAGCACCAGCCCTGGAGTCAGGAGGAACTTACTTCAAATCTGGCCTCAGACACTTAACACTTACTAGCCATGTGACCTTGGGCAAATCACTTAACCCTAATTGCCCTGCCTTCCTCCCTCCAAAAAGAAAAAAAAAAGATGTTTGTACATGAAACTGCAAATCTACTGTGTACAACTTAATATTTTTTTCAAATATACAACAAAATTATCATGTAGATTTCTTTTTTCCTTTTTTCTTCCCTCCCCCCCCACCCTAGAGATGGCTACCATTAGACACAAATAAGTGTCTATGTATATAAAAGTATTTTATGAATATTCTAATTATCAGTTCTGAAAGCAGATAGCATCTTTCTTTATATGTCCTTTATAGTTAATTCAGGTATTTATAGTAGTCAAAATGACCTATTCACTCAGTCATTCTTTTTTTTTTTAAGCAATTGGGGTTAAGTAACTTGCTCAAGGTTACACGGCCAGTTATTATTTCTGGGTGTGGTGCTGAGTTTCTGAGCCTGGATTTGATCCAGGTCATCCCGACACTGGAGCCGGTGCTCTTACTTGCTGAGCCATCTGGCCGCCCCGACTCAGTCATTCTTAAAACAATATTGCAGTTACTATGTACAGTGTTCTCTTGGTTCTGCTCATTGGGCTCTTCATTATTTCATGCAAGTCTTTCCATGTTTTCCTAAGATCATTAAGCTCATCATTTCTTATAACCCCAAAGTATCCCATCACAATCATATACCACAATTTGTTCAACCATTCCCCAGTCGATGGGTATCCCCTCGATTTCAGTGCTTTGCCACTGATAAGCAGAGATCCTCAATGCTTGGAAGGATCTCTGAGGATGCTTAAGTCAATCTATACCAGAACTGAAATCTCCTGCAGTGCACCCCCAAGGGGGTCAGTCCTCTAGTCTCTGACTGACAGTTTCTGGGGAGAAGGAGCCCACATTCTCTCAAGGTAGTCCATTCCCCTTTGAGGCCACTTGAATTGTTCAATTTGAATTTATATCAATTAAGATTAATTCCTTTTATATCCATTTATATCAATTAAGATTAATTCCTAGAATTAACTTCTACCCATTATTCCTAGTTTAGTCCTTTGGGGACAAGCAGAACACATCTACTCTCTCAGCAATTCAATACCTCAGTGAACAGAGTGCTGGATTTGGAGTCAGAAAGACCTGAGTTCAAATCCTGCCACAGGTGGCTCATAGATGTGCAAGAGAGGGAAAGTCAGTTAACCTCTTTCTGCCTCAGTTTTCCTTATCTGTAAAATAGGAATAATAACAGCACCTACTTTCCAGGGCCGTTGTGAGGACCAAATGAGATAATGTGAAATGTGCTAAATAAACTCTAGCCATTATTCTTAATGATGATTTTTACACATGAAGCTCCTTCACATATCTGAAGACAGCCTTCTCTTCTCCCGGCTACCTATCTAGTAAACTTACATTTATCTCAAACTCACACAAGGCAGTACTCAAAGAAATGGCATTTTTCTTACACTTTCTGTACTCTGATGAGAAAGGAACACATGACAAGGAAACTTACAGGTGTCAGGGGTTTGTTCAAAAAAAAGTATTCATGGGACAGTGTCAAATACTAACTGATATCCTTTACTGTCTTCCCCTATACTCCAGCAGAATGATAACCAGTATCATAATGGTGATCACAAACTTACTAGTCAATAATGCCGATCTTGTGGCTCATGCCTGGAGAAGTTACATAATAGGTCAGTAATTTTAGTTTATGAATGCTAAGGAAGGGACATACTAAACACCAGGACTCAGTATGGCTTCACAAAGAATAAACAGCATGGCAGCAGATGTAGCTAGGCAGCTTGTAAAAAAAGCACTGGAATGGGAGTCAAAAGACTTTTGTTAACCTCCTACCTCTGCTATTTACTGTCTGTATGATCACAGGAAAATCACTCTCTGAGCCTCAATTTCCTCATCTGTCAAATGAGGGATAATATGCTTTTAACATTATGTAAGATATTTTCTAAACTTCGAAACTTTAAATAAAAGCTAGTTCTTGTTAACAGCAAAAAGAACTAATCTCTTGGGGCAGCCAGGTAGCACAGCAAGTAAGAACACCAGCTCCACTGTCAGGATGACTTGTGGATCGAACCTGGGCTCAGACACTTAGCACCTACCTAGAAACACCTGGCCGTGTAACCTCGAGCAAGTTACTTAACCCCAATTGCTTAGGGGCGGCCAGGTAGCACAGCGAGTAAGAGCACCGGCTCCAGTGTTGAGACGACCTGGGGATCAAATTCGGGCTCAGATACTTAGCACCACACCCAGAAATAACTGGCCGTGTAACCTTGAGCAAGTTACTTAACCCCGAAACTAATCTCTTCTTTTTTGTTGAATATGAGGATGTCAGAGATACTGAAATTACTCCCACACATACCCCCAATCAAACCCTCTTTGTAATAAAGAAGAAATATTAAGGTAAATCAATCAAGACATTTGACACTGTATGTGACATTTTATAACTGTAGTCCCCCACCTCCCTACTAAGAAGAGGGAAATATGTTTCAGCATTTGTTCTCTGGAGCCAGAATTAGTCACTACCACTAATCAGAAGCCATTTAGAATTATCCATGTTTACAGTATTTTGTAATGGTTTTCCTCATTTCACGATGCATCAGTTATTATAAGTCTTCCCAAAGTTTTCTGAATTCCTCATATTCTTCATGTCATTATCACACAATAGTCTTTTGCTATATCCATACGCCACAGTGCATTTACACATTCCCCAACCAATGAGCAAAAGTCTTCATTCCCTCTCTTTAACCAAAGGCGTTGCTGTGTACATTCCAGTCTATGGGATACCTTCCTTTCTATCTCTCTTCCCCCTCCCCTCTTCACCTCCCTTTTATGTTTTGGTTGTCTTCTCCCACTCCAATATAAACTCCTTTAAGGATTCTCTTTCTGCCTACGTTTTTTTCCCCAGACTTAGGACAGTGCCTGGAACATAGTGAGCACTTAATAAATGCTTGTTAACTTGACTTGTCTTGCCTTTGATCTCCTTTGAACATATGACTAGTAGTGAAATCAATATAGCTAGATTTTTCACAAGGCATTTGATACTATGTTCTTGTAGATAGCCAGAGTGGTGTGAACACTTAACGATGAGACCACAAATAGGTGGATCAATAGCTGATTGAACAAATAAACCCAAGGAATACTGACAACCTAATCAGGAGGATCTGTAGTAATCAGAAACCTTAATTCCACTCTCAGCTTTTCTATTCTTACCTATATGACTTGAAGTGAGTCATGTCCCCATCTGTACCTATGTCCCATTATTTAAAAAATGAAGGGGTTAGATTCAATTATCTCTAAGATCCCTTCTAAATCAAAACTCTATATTCATACAAAAGCATGGGCAACATTCTTATCAAATTTAGAGCTGTGGTTTAGCGGAAAAACATTTGTAGAATATTTCCATATGCTGGTAACTGACTGTCTCGGGAAAGGCATGCCCAAACTACTTATTTCAGTTATGGAGTAGCGTTCTGTGTCCTTTGATTCATTTATTGTTCTTACAGATAAATCTCTTATAAAGAAACTGAATATAACGGGAGCAAAGGCAGCACAAGAGTGACACATGATCACAGGGCAGGCTCATTCACTTGTCATGGTTCTGGAAACGATGTAGACATGGCCAAGTACGTGAGCAGCACAGCAGTGGGGAGTAAGATGAAAAACTAGTGGAGAGGGAATAATGACCTCATTTCCCACCCCTTCTACCCATGCTGTTCATTACAGCCTTCATGCTTATGCTTCCCCTCAGCCATCCACCAAATGTAGGGGTAGAAGCAAATCCTTGCTACCATTTTGAAGCCCTTATTCAGAATGAACTCAGAATAGCCCAGATGGAAACATAGTTATCTCACAATAGCTGCTTAGAAAAGATAATACTTTATAGATGAAGAAACAGTGACTCAAGGAAGCTAGGTGAGTTCCCCAAGGTCAAACAGCTAGTTGGTGGCAGAGGGCTCCCATAATCTAGCCCTACTTCACCCAACCAGACAAATTTTGTCCTCCTCCTTGAGACCATTGCTCAGTTAGCCACAATATTTTTCATATCTGACCCTTTCTGTCCAACCACTTGTCCACCCCCTGGGTTCAGGTCTTCAGATACCTGACCACAGACAGAATCACTGAGGTCCATGAGCAGGGCTCCTAGCCCCTCTGACTCTGTGTCTTCACTTCAGATAAGCACTTAACCTGACACAGACCCACCTAGACAAAAGGGAACAGAAATGCCACCAAACAATCTCTCTATTGACTTTTCCAGAAAGGCACACAATAAAAGCACCAAGCAAGAAGAGAAGGGACATGAGCACCGCATCCAAGCTGATGCAAGCTCCCAGAAGCCTCCCCTAGTTGCCCATTCTGGCCTCTCCCACAAGATATAATAGAATTCACAAAGGTCAGCCAGTTTGTCAACTGTCCATCAGCACAGAATCTGACCCAGTCTCTGACAAAGCTCTATTTCCATCCTAACACAAAAGCAACAGAGCATCAGAATTTCACTTCCAGCTTTGTTGCCTCACCCCCTTGGTGATTGTTAACATGAGATGCATGGACCATGTAATCGAAGAGCTTGTGAGAAATAATGAGGATGCTGGGCACAAACTTACTGTTCTCCTGGATTTGGGGGAAGAGCTTTCAAAGTGTTCAGAAAAGAAAAAAGTAAAGAAAACAAGCTATGGCGGGATCCCACGGCCAGGGACTGAGAAAGGGACATTTTAGAAGAGGGGATGAGAGGCTCTCAAGAAGCAAATTCTGGTGACAGGGTCACAATCAATTCCAAGAAGGAGTAAAATGGGGCTGTCACTAAGAAATCAATAAGATGAAATAAGGAGCTCATTAACAAACTCATTTTTTAATGACACATACAAGAGATAAAAAGCAAAGAGAGATAACTAAGGTTTGATGAATGCAATAGAGTGGCAAAGTCCTGGAAGGACCTCATTAAGCTCCCCTTTCTGTTTGAATCAAAGGGAAATCGGGAAGGGGCAATGCTTTGCACAGGTCTGTATTTCTTGTGTCTCTCAATAGAACGAGGACAGGGAGACTTGCAGTTTTTTTTCTTCTCCCCAATACCTAGCACAGTGCCTAGCTCATAGGGGGCATTTAATGAATGTTTGTGATCTGAATAATTCATGAATGATTTCATCAAAAACAAGACAAGCCGGACTAACCTATTTCTTTCTTCTTTTTGCCCAGGCTAGCGAGCTGGTAGATCAGGTGAACGTGGTCAGTAGAGAGGATCTAAATTTCAGCAAAGTATTCATCAAGGGCCCTCACCATATCCTTGAGGGCAAGATGGGAAAAGGCAGGCTACATGAGAGAAGAACAGTTAGTCTGATGTGCACCTGGTTGAATAGCTGGACCACAAAAGAAGTCGTCATGATGGACAGGAAAGGTGCCTTTGGACTGCAGAAGGCAAATGGCTAGATGGGTAAGAGGAGAAAGAGGGTGAGCACTTCTAACAATGGGCTCATAAGCTTGACGTTGTTTTTTGATAAAATTCTAAAACAGATTATTTGTGAGCATGGAGAAAAGAAAAGGGGAATCACTAAGAATCATCATGACTCCACAAAAAAAATAAGTTATAGCAGGCAAAATGCATTGGCATTTCTGACAGACTCTAGGACGACTGGTGAGGGAAAGGCCTGGAGGTGGTATTTTAGCATAGAGCTAGGCATTTGAAAAAAAGATTTTCCATGGCTCCCCATTATTTACTGAAGTCCAATTTCTTAGTCTAGCATGAAGGCTCTCCAAATATAATTTCAACCTGCATGTCCAACCTTATCTCATAGAATAACAGCAGAAGTTCATTGGATTGTGGGGGTAGTGATGGGAGGCCTTCTAATCCAACCCCTTCCTTTTACAGATAAGGAAATGTAGGTCTAGATTAAGTGATTTTCCCATGCTGCCTTTTACCTGCTCCACTATTCCACCACCTGGATTGATTATTTCCTAATCCTCAGTTACATCTTACCCCTTATCCCTTCCATCCATTTGGATCCTATTTTCCTATCCCTGGAAGGCATTCCTCTAATTTCCTATCTGCCTCTGAAATCATACACACCCTTCAAGGTGTTTGCACAAAATGAGCCACTTATAGCCCTCCACTGAAATTGAATTCTACTTCCTCAGATCCCTCACACAGTATTTGTACCACCTCCTGCGAATTTCTATTTAGTCTTGAAGCATCGGGTCATTCTCTGCTGAAAAATCCTCCCCTGATACCTCAAACTGGCTCGGGAATCGCCCGGCTCCTTGAAGGATAAGTTCCAGTAAGTCCTACCAATCTAGAAAAGTGTTGAGCAGAGGCCAGGAAATGAATGCTGTATCTGTTGCCTTCTTAATTTTGAGGAGTTCATCAAGTTCGTCACAGTGGGGGTTTGGCATCACACTCCTGGAGGACCTGAAGGGAGAGGTAGTGATAGGGAATGAGCATGCTCTCTGGGAAGGAAGTGCATCCCCTCCCAAGTCAGAACCCTGGGGTAAAGCCCATCAGCATTGCACTACTCACACTTCTGTCAAAAGAAGAAAGCAAGGCGAGCCAAATTAAACTAAAGAGAAAGAGAAATATTCCAAAGGGGCCACCTGTCCTCTCTCCCCCCCCCACTCTGGCCCCAAGACAAATTTCACCTCACCCACAATTTCCCCAGCACCATTTGTGTTCCAGGACCCAGAAGAGAAGGGACAGTTAGTTTCAGCTTCCATAACTTAAGAGCAAGTAGCTCCTTAGGGGAAAAAGGAATCTGGTTCTCTGACTACAATGTAAATAAATGTATCCATCAATTATATTTATTAGATCCATGAAATATCAAAGTATCACATTCATTATATTTATAGGTTTTTTATTTATGCACAAGAAAGGACTTGAAAACAAAATAACATTTCTCTTGGGAATTATGATTAATATTTGGAGTAAAACAGATGTTTATTCAAATCCAGTAGGGAAATGCAATTAGTGGAGAAGAGCTGTGGACCCTTTCTATGAGACATTTATGGAATTCTATTCAGACCGACCCATTAGTTATAGTAATTTATAAATGCACTTTGTACAATTTTGTCATTTGATTTGATTTTTTTCCTCTTTTCTATTATCTAGAGAGGCAGCAAGGAAGAATGCTGGACAGTAATTCAGAATAATAGCAGTAACTCATGTTTCCATAGGAATGGAGACTGTTCAAAGGACTTACTCCTCCACAACCCTACCAGGTCAGTGATACAAACATTCTTATCCCCATTCTGCAGGTGAGAAATGGAGGCTGAGAAAGCTGAAGTGACCTTCCCCAGACTCCATTATTGGCAGGTGTCAGGAAAAGCTCAGATTGTGCTCAGAGGTGAATGATTCCAAATCTAGCACTCTCCTAGAAGATCACAGGCCCTGGCACAGACAGAGAGCTGGAAAGGCATGAGATCATTTGAGGCAGCATGAGGCAGTGAGAAGTGCCTGGGATTAGGAGTCAAAAGGCCTGAGTTCAAATTCAATTTCTGTCTCAGATAGATCTCCATCTAACCAGAAGGAGGTCACCCACCTCCTGGGTCTTGGTTTTCTCATCTGTAAATGAAGAAGTCGGATTGTACAACCTCTAATGCAACAACAGCCCTGTGAGGCAGGTGACACAACTATCCCCATTTTACAGATGAGGATATGGAGGTTAAGTGACTTTTCCAGAACCACACAGCTAATACGTGCCTAAAGCAGATGTCAAATCCAGGTCTTCCAGACAACAAGTCCAGGATTCTAGTCACTAAATCATCTTGCCTCTCAAGATGTTCTTTTCTTTGTGACAAGGTCACTCTCAAGCCCAAATCCTTGTTCTGGGTCCATGTAATGCCAAGAAAAGGCAACTTCCCAAGGTTAAAATACCAGCATAGCTGCTCTCCGTTTTATTCAGTGGCAAATTAAGAACAGAGAAAATAAAAATATAGCATAATTCAAAATATAACATTCACCAAGTGTAATGCAATAATTTCCAAGTACTACTCCACCCCTGGACATTACATTCATTTAGTCAATCACAAAGTCCCTCTTCTCAAATGGAGATTAGTTTCCAATCATAAACAAAGTACATTCATTTGGTCAGTTACAGAGCACAAAAGAGTCAAAAGTTTCCCACCCCTGTATCACAACTGAAAAGACCATCTACCCCAGAGTTACAACAAGCTTAAGCACAGCATTTAATACCCAAAGTGAGTTCTTTTCTTCATCTTGACCCGAGGCAAGTTCTCAGCAATCTTTGTTCCTGGGGAGACAAAGCTTAGCAAGGCCACAAGATACATTGTCAGTGTCCTCATTAATTCATTCTCTGTCTGCATAACAGTCCTAGGACCCCTCAAAACATTAGCAAAACTCTCTTCCAGGATATCTGTAAACATACAACAAGAAAATTCTTCTTCAGGGCTTCTGAACCAACAGCAAGGTTCCAGAACCTCTGCAACAACAGCACTGTCCTTCACCAACAAAAGAATCTGGCAAAACAACATCAAAACAAAGTACTGGCATCACAGCCATGTCTCCTCAGTCCTTGGCAGCTCTGCATAACAACTCTCAAAAGTCCTGGGCAGCCCGAACTGGCCCTCAGCAATCCTCTCCATCTCTCTGCCTCCACAATGCTGCTTCCAAAAAATTCTTCTGCCTCTCTCTCTGCTTGTGCCTCTCTAAATTCATGTCACCAGCTCCTCCCAGTTCAGCCCTCTCTTTTCATGTCAACAAGTCCATCCCACAAGTGGAATTCACAAGCTCTGGGTTTTAACACAATCAATCCAAAAAACCAAGCCAATACAGGGGAATCTTTAAATTCCATTACTATTACAAACCACTGCTTCTAGAGGTATGGATCTCAGCAAATAACTGAATCTTTCTGGGCCTTCACTTGCTTATCTGTTGAGTGAGGATTGTTACCCAGAAGGCCCCAAGTAACCATGGTCTTTCAGAAACACAGACTAATTTTAACCCACAGAAAATCTCAAATGTTGGGAGTTTCATTCTTCTAATGAGTACATAAAGGTCAGGTCCTTGGAGAACCTTGGAGCTGTCTCTTCCTCCTCCCAGGGAGGAGAGCTCCCTCTGGCTCCATCTGGCTCCTTCAGATTCTCCATCAGAAGAAAAGAGGTGGATTCAGAATGATATGGGATGTTCTAGAATGCTGCTTTCACCAATTATTTGTCATTTAAAAATAAAAAAATGAGCTAACCAACAAGCATTTAGTGATTGGCAGCCATGTGCCAGGAGCTGTGCTGGACAAGTAGAAATAAACATGGCATTGCCCTTACCTTCCAAAACCTAAACTTCTACCAGAAGGGAATACAATATAACATCAAAACACAAGATAATGTAACACAGCACAATACAATGTAACATAGTATAACTACATAAAATAATGTAATATCACAATATAATATAATGTAACACAATACAATGCAATACAAATGAAATGATACAATATAACATACTATAAAGTAACTATGTAAAATCGTGTAACTTTATAACACAATGTAACATAATACAGCCTAGAATGATGGACTATGACATGATACAATATAACAGTATAAAGTAACTATGTAAAATCATGTAACTTTATAACACAATGTAACAGAATACAGCCTAGCACGATGGACTATGACATGATACAATATAACACAATACAGTGTAATTGACATAATGCAATGTAACATTATAACAGATAGGACCATTACTCAGAGGCTGACAGAGCTCCCCAACAGGCTGCTGTGAGGACCAGTTAAGACCGGATGTGAACGGTCTTTGAAAGCTGCAGGGCCATCAGAAGGTAACGGAACTGGCTGGAGGCATCTAAGATCATAGAGGTGGGATCACAAGTGGAGAATCATAGCTCTAGAGATGAAAAAGACCTAAGAGGTCCTCTAATCCAACCCCCTCATTTCATAGATAAAGAAATGTGAGTTCAAAGGTTAAGTGATTTGCCCAAGGTCACACCGGCAGTTAGTGGCAGAGCTTAGTCTCTTAGTTCTTTCTCCTAACCCAAGATTCTGAAAGCACAGAGGCTCCCTTTTCTTACAGACTCTCTCTCTCTCTTTCTCCCTGAAGCTTCATTTGTAATTCGAGGTCATAGGATCATTTCTTTAAGCTGGAAGGAAACTTAGCAACCTGGTCTCACACTTTCATTTGACAGACAAGGAAATAGAGTCACATAAAGTGATTTGCACTAGGTCACACAGATGGCAGTCCCTGAGCTGGGATTTTAACCTATCCCAGAATTCTATTCTTTAATCTATGCTGCCTCTAAGGTCACCTAGGAGACCATGTCGCATATCAAAAACTTTTTCTCTGCTGCACTAACATCTACCATAGAAGAAATGCTGTTTTTAGGCATTGTTACTTAATACTAATAGTTGTTTATTATAGTTGTTAATTAGGCAGCTAGTTATTACCTAATAGAGTACAGAAGCTGGAATCAGAAAGAACTGAGTTCAAATCTAGCTTCTGACTTTTATTAGCTTAGTTGTTTAATCTCTGTCTGCCTCAGTTTCCCCATCTGTAAAATGGGGATAATAATAACACCAACCTCACAAGGTTATTATATGGATGAGATGAGATAATATTTGTAAAGCACTTGGCAAAACTTAAAGCATTATGTAAGTGCTAATTATTATTGTTACTGGCATTGATAAAGTGCTTTCAGTGTTTGCAAAGTGTTTTCCATGTATGATCTCATTATTCTTTCTATTTTATGAATGAGAAAATTGAGGCTCAGAGAGGGTAAACTTAAGGGGAAGAAATCAGCAATGTGAGGTGATGTGAACATCTCTTTCTAATGAACTCACAGGGTAGGGGGGAGGTGGCATTTGCTACAACTTTTATTGACCCTATTGAAGAAGCCCAGATAACTGAGTCTCCTCTTGATTCTTTGAGATTCAAGCTCTGAAAATCTCTTCCTATTTCCATGTTTACCTGATTAGCTGATAAAATCCAGGCATTCCATATTCCTAGCATCTAATGGGCTTTATATGTCATTCACTGTGTTGTTTTAAATTAGTTCATTAGGCTGGATGTCCAGAGAAAGCGAGGTGTCATCATGACTTAAAAAGCAGAACACTTCTAAGCTATCACTGAACTATGAAAATTTTAATGTGCAACCAAGAGAAAACATGTTTTCTCTATTTCTGTTGTACCTTTCACCCTCAGTATTCCTCCCTCTCTCCCACCATGAAATTATCTGACCAAAAAAGTGCCACACCTAAGCTGTGCTGAGGGGTCCTTTCTCCTACCATTGGTATGAACTGTTCAGCAGTAACGTGACACCAAAGTCATGAGCAGCTTGTCCATAGGAAACTGGAGTAGGCCGAGTGGAATTACATCATGGTGGAAAATGTGCTTCAAGATCAAGCAACGAGGAGGCCAGAGCCCTGTGGATGTTTCCAAAGCCTCATTCCTGAACCTCACACACATTTTCTTCAGAAATAGCATGTGCAAGTTCTGAATGTGAAGAACCTTAAATGATGCCATAAAAATGAAATTTACTAGGTATTTTCATGGGGTCCAAACTTGTGATTTCTTTGGTGAAGATAAGATACTCCTTCCATCCAGGAATATTGTTCCACAAAGGAATATTGGCACCCACCCTGCCATTTCTCATCTTAGAGAATAGCGGGGATATGGGAAGGTTAATCAATTCATTTCAAGTTCAGTCAGTACCTGTGTCAGAGACAGGACTTCCCATCTCTGAGGCCAGCTCTCCATCTGCCTGATAGTCACACCTCAACACACAGGACATGACTGGCTACAGACGGGCCATTCATTACAAAGTCAGTCCTCTGCAATCTGTTCCCTGAATAGTTAGAAGATGGTCAAAGTGAATATCAAATGATAAATATGAGAAGACGCAGAATATGATCAAGTCAAATCAAGAAGCTCTTATGAAGGGCCAGCTGTGTTCCATGTCCTGTGCTAAGTGCTGGGAATACGAAGAGAGGCAAAAACAAAAAGGAAAAACCAGGATCTGCCCTTAAGGGGGCCACGGCCTAATGGAGTGGAGGAGACAACAGGCAAACAACCACGTACAAACAAGACAGGATCCGTCGGAGAGAACCAACAGAGGGAGGCACTGGATTTGAGGGGAGCTTTTGGTGAGACTTGAAGGGGCCAGAAGGCAGAGACGAGGAGAGAGGCAGCTGTGGGCATGGGAGAGAGCCTACAAAAATTCCTGGAGTCAGGTGGTGGAAGCCAGTATTGATCAGAGAGTATCTGCAGAGTGGGGCATGCTCAGACCTGTGTTTTAGGACGGTCAATTTGCTATTTGAGCAGAGGATGTTCTGGAGTGGGGAGAGACTGGAGGCAGACAGAGTCATGAACATCAGGCTGTTGCAATAACCCAGGTGTGAAATGATAAGATGAAAAAAAGCTGGCCACATCCAAGGAGAGGGGCCCTCAATTCAAAGAGAAACAAGGGGGCTTGGCTACTTATTCGATATGAGACGTGAGGGAGAATCATCATGGCAATTTCAAAACTATTCCTTTAAGTAAACTGCTGACTCTAAAAAGTCAATACATAGAAAATAAAGTATAAATATGTTTTATATGTTGTATATGTGCACATTATGTGAATAAATATAAATATATAAACAAAATAATAGATATTGACCTATCACCATTTCCTAGGAAAGTTAATGCATGCAAAATAATTGCCAAGACAATGCTTTCAGGGGAAAATCCAGGTGTTCTCCATCTAAGGTTGATATGTTGGTGGCAAATTCAGGACTCAGTCCTTTGTCTCATCATTTGTTCTTTCATTCTAGGTGAAGGTAATGATTACAACCTTGTGAGTTTTGAAAGGTTTGGAGAGTGAGCTACCAGGCAGTTCAGGAGTCAGTCAATCAATAAACATTTCTCAAATTCTGCGGTAAGCACTGGGGATGCAACAAGAGGCAAAAGCCAGGTCCTGAATTCAAGGAGCTTATGGTCTAACGGGGGAGGCAACGTGCAAAGAAATATGCACCAATCAACTATATTCAGGATAACTGAGAATGGACCAAGAGACAGAGGACACTAGAATTAAAAGATGTTAGGAAAGTCTTCCTGTAAAAGTTGGGACTTCAAGAAAGCCAGGGAGGCCAGCAGGCAGGACTGAGGAGGGAGGGCATTCTGGGCAGAAAGGACAGTCAGAGAAAATGTTCAGTGCCGACAAAGGGAAGAGCCAGGAGTCCCGTGTCCACATTACTAGATCAAGAGTGTGTGGCAAAGGGTGAGATGTCAGGGCCGGAAAGGGAGGAGGGGACAAGTTAGGAAGGAATTTGAATGCCAAACAGAACATTTCATATTGGATCCTGAAGGAGACAGAAAGCCACTGGAGCTTTCAAAGTCACTGAGTAGAAGTGACATGTCCCTTTTTTGTGGTCATTTTTTGTTTGTTTCTTTTGAGGACGGGGGAGATATGGGCACATTTGTAGGCAGCATAGAAGGAGCCAGTGGAAGAGAGGAGTTGAAAATAAGTGATGAGAGTGGTTTTGGCAGATCTGGGGGAGGAGACAAGATGGACATAGAGGGATCAGCCTTGGCCAGGAGTGGAGTCTGTGTCCAGTTTGGCACCCAGTCTGCCCTGGAGGAGCAAGAAACCTACCAGGTTCAGCCCAGCTAAGTATTGAATAAATGCTCATTCATCATCCATCCAACCATCCATTCATTCATTCATTCATCTGTTAATAGGCAGCTAGTTAGAACAGTGGATAGAGTCCCAGACCTGGAGTCAGGAAGACTTGAGTTCAAATCCAGCCTCAGATACCTACTAGCTATATGATCCTGGGCAAGTCACTTAGCCTCTGTCTGTCTCAGTTTCCTCAGCTGTGAAAAGGGGATAATAACAGCATTTATCTCATAGGACTCTTGTGAGGATACAACAAGTTAATACTTATAAAGCTTTATCAAACCTTAAAATGTTTTGTAAATGTGGGGTTCTTATTATGACTCATAGAGTAGAAGGAATGAGAAATAATAGACATTCAGCCCAAGTGTTATGCGGGTACCTCTGGGATATTAAAGGTCTCCTAGGGTAGGTACTCTTTGCTAAACTTGGAAAGTTCTCAATAAAACTCAGCATCAGGAGGTGTATTGGGGGGTAGAGATCGATATCAGAGGAGTATAAAAAATATATATGTACAGGGACAGCCAGGTGGTACAGTGAATAGAGCACCAGCCCTAGAGTCAGGAGGACCTGGGTTCAAATCTGGCCTCAGACACTTAATGCTAGCTGTGTGACCTTGGGCAAGTCACAACCCCAAATTCCCTACCTTCAGAAAGACTCTCTCTCTCTCTCTCTCTCTCTCTCTCTCTCTCTCTCTCTCTGTATATATATATACACAGTAGGTCTTCTTGCTGGTCACACGCACATTTAAAGACAGTCTATTAGAAACTGAAGTCGAAAGAAATGGGATCTTCCGTGTGAGGTCCCCGAACAGGAAAAGGCCTACAGATGAAGTGCCCCCAGGGTGTATATGCCCTGGCCCATTCCCCAGTTTTTTCCTAGGATTGATGCTGGTCACTAGCCATATAACAGCACAGCACCCAGGGACACCCTCAGTTCATACATGGATTCCCCCAGGTGAAGGTATTCCAAGTTCAAGTTACTTTGAAGGTCAGCAGCCAATCCAAACCTATGGTTCACAAGCTGCCACTGACATGATTACTCTTGTAGGCAGCCAGAGGACATGTTCATCAAAAGCAAAAGCTTTCTATTATATCAGCACCAACCTCACAGTGTTGTTTTGAAGATCAAGTAACAGCAAACAAGGTAGTGACACCCCCCCCCCCAAATGTGAGGCATAATCTCCTGGTCTCCAACATCCTCATTTTACAGATGAGGAAACCAAGGCATGGATAGTTTAAGTAACTTGTGTCAGGTAACGTAGCTAATTCTGGGGTGAGATCTGAACTAAACCCAGTGCTCTGTCCATTAATCCACACTGCATTGAAAACTATCTGGTTTACATGATGCAGTTTCAACACAAGCGATCATTAGTTATCATATTGTATATCAAGAACTTTATGTTTCTTGCAATCATTTCTATTATTGCATGGTGGATGTTTTAGCCATTAGCATTAATAACAACAGTTTTCCTGATTGTTACTGACATTTATATAGCAGTTTAAAGGTTTACAAAGGGCTTGAAACAAAGTAATCCCATTTGATCCTTACAACAATATGCTATTGTGTCTGTATGAAGACAGTGACCTTTCTCTCTTTACCCTCTTTTAGGTTTGTTCTGTGTTTCCCCCTCCCATTCATTTTCATGAGAGACCAAATGAATCTTGGGATAGAGAAAACTGAAAGACCTTGAACTCAGAACCCCCTGAAGAATTTGAAGGGCAGCTTCTGGCCTGATGTTAACAGACATTAAGCAGGGAGATTCGGGGAATTTCTAACTCTCACTCCTGATGACCCTGTTCTTAGTGAGCAGGAAGTTAGGGTTAAAAAGTAGATTTAAATCTGTGGGCATTGGTGCTTTGGGATGACTCTGTGTTTGGACCTTGGCTTGTTGGGTACAAATCCTCCCATTCAAGAGGAAATGCCTTTTAAAGCCAGAAGTCTGAGAACAGAAAGGAGGAAAAGCTGCTGAGAACTTTTTTCACTTGTCCAATAAACAGATATGTGAAGACCCTGACTTTTTAAAAGAGCATTAAGAGGTAAAAAAAACAAAAACAAAAAAAAAACCTCTGGGCTTTAAGACAAGAGACCAAGCCCACTCCTCATTTTATGAGATGGAAACAGCTCCCCAGTGAGGATTAGAGCTGAAACGAAGGATAGAAGCTCCACAGACCATGCCTATCGCTCAGGGGCCACATGGGAACCCAGCAGACAGCAGAGCATTGCAGAGACGATATGTCATCCCCACACACCCAACAATGGACACATACCTGACCCAGACTACACACCACATGCATAGTTCATATGCATATTCACTCTTCCCTATGGTGGCATGTATTCTGGGGGGAGATTTTATCACAAATTTGGGGGGAAATGTTATCTTACTACCTTTTCTTTCTCTTGGCAGCTAGGTGGTACAGTGGCTAGAACACCTGACTTGAAGCCAAGAAGCTGAGTTCAAATACAGCCTCAAACACTTACTAGGTACATGACCCTAAACAAGTCATGTACCCTCTATTTGTCTCAGTTTCTTCATCTGTAAAATGGGGATAATAATAGCACCTATCGCCCAGAGTTGTTTTGAAGATCAAATGAAATCATAATTGTAGACTACCTGGCATATGGTAAGTGTTATAGAAATGTCAGCTAGGATAAGGATGTGTTTTTGCTTTTAATTGATTTTATCTTCTCACTAACTGCAGATGCAATCATATCAGTGGCAGTTTGTGAGGTATGGGTTTTGATTGTATGCTGACCCTCATAGTACCTTGAACTTTGGACACCTTGATCTGGGGAACTCCTATGTGAATTGGAGGTGCCCCCAGGAAAATAATTTTAAAGTAAGGACTTTTTCTGCACAAGGTGGGGTGGTGGAGGGGTGGGGGTGGGACTTGTAGGTTTTTCCCAATTTGAGGATGCCTGGACCTCATCTAGAAGAGCCAATTTCTCTCTTTTCTAGCATTTAACACATAGATGTGTCCAAAATTTGTCTGGGGTCCCTTTAATGCAAAAGCCCTGATTATAGCATAAGTATAGGAAGTTTTTATTCTATGTCCCCAGCCTTCCAGTAATGCTTCCCTTCCCCATTCTCAATCCTCCCCAATGACTGTCTCCCAGGCCAGGAACCCAGTGAACTCCAGTTGTCTCTATCAAAACTTGCTGTCAAAAAAGGATTTGAAATCCATTTGCACTCAAGTACAATTGACTGATTCCTGATTATACTCATTCTCACCAGAGGATTTTACATCTTAACAGGGATCAAAGTCTTAAGTTAAAAAAAGAAGCATGGAACTCTTGGGGTAGAATTTCAGTCCTCAATCAGTGAGCAGATGGGGAAAAGAAGGGGGCTTCCCAATGTCCAGGATATCCTCCAGTGGAGAGGGTTGGTTACTCCCTTTGGGTGCTACTAGTACCTGAGAAGGGAAATGGCCAGTCATTTCTGTCAAAGGAAGGACCATTTTCATGAACAAAATCTACAGTTCCTAGATTTTCTGTTTAGAGAGAAAGCCTGACAAGGGAAGCTTTTAATGCTGGCTAATTAGCGATCATTTCTCCATAGTCAGCTTACTCTGGCTCCTTTGAAGTGGGAGCTCAAAGACCTTTGACTTTTAGCAGGATAACACACAAGCAGAAGAGGCAGAATGCTTACTGTGGGGTCACTGGAAAGAGGGCAAGGTAGGAGGAGGGAGAGGAGGAGACTAATCACTGGCAGGTACAAACAGGACATTTAATGCTAATGCACAACTATGCATCATATTATATGATTTACATGTTAAAAAAATGTATTCTCTCTGATTTCTAGAGCATAGGGGAATGTGGCTAAATCTGGGACCCAGAGAAGTGGCTTTGAGCCTTTCTTTCTGAATGGCAAACCCTTGTGGCCTTTTCCTGGTTTGAGCATGGGGGAACATCCTCACCTCTAAAAGACAAAGATCAGAAATCTTTGCCCCTGACATTCAAGGTGGTTTTCCGTTTGACCCTCACTTACCTCATCAGCCCAGGGACCGAGGCTTAGATCTGACCTCTTCCACCTGGTGCCAGAATGAGCCTGCATATGTGCTTAGTCTTTTCAGGCACCAGTTTCCTCTTCTGTAAAATGACAGGGTTGGGATGGGCCCAACAGTTTGAGGCCCTTCTACCTCTAAATCTGTGATCATTCCATTCCAACAGTTATACAGGAGCTAAAAAAAAAATACAATAATTGATACTTTGATTTACCTTCTTAGAGCAGAGAAAGGTGGGAGAGTTGAGAGGGTGGTGCTCGGGAAGTCAGGAAATTCTGAGTTCACTTCTGTCTCAAGACATTTAGTGTCTGTGTGGGTAAGTCACTGAACATCTACACCTCAGTTTTCTCAACTGTAAAATGGGAGTAATAGTAACGTGTACCTTGAAGGATTGTTTTGAGGATCAAATGGGATAATAATTGGAAGGGTCTTAGGCACATAGTAGCTACTATATAAATGCTACTCTAGGGAGGAAGAAGAGGAGGAAATAAGATAATATTTAGGAAGCATGCAGTACAGTCCCTGGCACAAAAAGGCACTTAGTAAATATACAGCTAGTAAGGATCTGAGACCGGATTGAACTCAGGCCTCCTTGACTCTAAGCCCAGAGTTCTAACCAGTGTACCATCTTGATGTCCTATCTACTTAATAACTAGCATTTATATAGCATGTTAAGTTTTGCAAAGCACTTGAACAATGTTATCTTATTTTATCTTCACCATAACCCCACAAGTTTGGTGCCATTATTATCCTCCTTTTTTAACAAATGATACAACTAAGGCAGAGGTTAAATGACTTATCCAAGGTCATGCAGATAGTAAGTAGGATTTTAACCCAAGCCTACCTAACCGTAGGTCCAACATTTATCCACTGCCCCAGGAGTTGAAGGTCTTCTGCAAGCATCTCAAACTCAGCACACCCAACACAACTCATTATCGTTCCCCTAATAACAACTTGTCTTCCAAGCTTCCCTATTTCTTTTGAAGGTACCATTCACCATTCTTTCAGTCAGTCCACTTCAAAGTCACTCCCAATTCATCATTCTCACTCAACTCCCATACCCCATCACTTGCTAAATCTTCTTGTTTCTATTTCTATAACATTCTTTGGATCTACCCCTTCTTCCCACTCCTTCAAACACCTTTTCATGTTAGACTCTCATCAGGCCATTGCAATGGCATCCTCTCCTACAATTCATCCTCTAGCCAGCTGCCAAAATCATTTCCCCAAGTTCAATGCTCCTTTCTTACTCAAGAAACTCTCCAGCGGTTAGGAAGTGCAGTGATTAAGAGCGCCGGCAAGAGTCAGGAGGACCCTGAATCGTGTTCCGGCCTCAGATACTTAACACTCACACAAAAATAACTGGCCGTGTAACCCTGGGCAAGTTACTTGACCCCAATTGCTAAAAAAAAAAAAGAAAAGAAAAGAAAGAAAAGAAACTCTGGTGGCTCCCAATTACTTCAAGGACTAAATACAATTTCCTCAGTTTACACTTAAAATAATTCAGAATCTGAGCTCAATCTGAGTACCTTTCTAGCCCCTTTGGGAATTGTCTGCACTCTCCTGCACTTTGATTCCCCCTCATTACACCGGGGACCAGAGTCACCGTCTAAGTCTCAATAGTGTTGATTTACTCCCAGAGGTCACCATTACCCTACACCCCCACCCCTCCCCCTTCACCCCCCATGTAAATTTCTAAACCAAAGCATTACAATCTTCAAGCCATTCTCCTTGGTTTCTTGTCTCTCCCACTAGAAGTTAAGTTCAATGAGGTTACTAGGGACTATTTTTGCTTTTGTGTTCTTATCCCTTATCACTTAACACATAGTAAGGACTTAATAAATGTTTTAACTTACTCTTGATAAATCCTGTACTATTTCTGCATTGTAGAAGGACTAGAGCCATTCATACCTCCTCAAAATCCCAGAATCCTGGGGCAAAGCCCCAATATCCATATATGAGTAACACATACTATGTTCTAACCTTGGATACTTTTCCCTCTAATTGTGCCCACAGAATTCTACCCCATCCTTCAAGGCCACCAAAGACTTCCCTTGTATTCAACTTGTATTTAACAAAGTAATTTTCATCTTTGAAACAATGTGGTCCTTATATCTCTCTTGTTCTAGGTTCAACATTATACTTTGGAGCTCAATAAATTCAATCGACTCAATCAAAAAATATTTATCAATCATAGACATGTGTAATGCGAATGTAAATTTTAAAGATCTTCCCTGCCCCTAGGCTAAAGTGCACCTGAAGCCTGGGGTGGGAGGCTTGTTTTTCAGTAGATACTTCTTGATTGGCCAGTGAGTCAATAAGGTTGTTACATTCTCTGAGCCAGGAGAAGGCTATATAAGCCCTGATGTGTAGCTTTGTTTTGGGACTCACTTTGAGAAGTGTTCTGTGATTTGATCTGAATTATGGGAAGCTGTTGTTGAGAGTCCCCCGGCTTTGAAAAACCCAGATGTGGAAACCCAGATGTTGACTGGGTATGGATGTAATGGTTGGACAGTTTGGAAAGCTGTCTACTTGTTCTGTTAATGTCTTGATAATTCTGTCTGTATATTTTGAAGTTTGGGGTGCTGACCTTTTTCCCCTGAACAAGGTAAATGATATATGTCTGACTGACTAAAGTAAGCTTGTTAACCCACTTTGAGTTGCTTTCCTTAAACAAAGCAGATCCAAGAACCTGTATTGGCGGCAAACCCTGAGGACGCTTGGGATGCTTGCTGCTACATGTGAAAGGAAGGTACATGCTTGTTGAATGAATGAATGAATGCCAAATTAAATTGACTTGCAATGGTTTTTTTCGGTGCTGATCTACCCTGGCTTTGTCCTCGAATTTAACTGGTCCTCAGCCTGCTATCACCCATGGGGCAGGCCAGGGTCTCTACTCCCATGTCTATGCACCTTCTAGTAAATAACTGACATTACGGTACACTTCTCAAATGTGCTTCATGTGCTGACCCACTGGCAATTTCAACCCTGAAGCTTAAAGTCAGAGTCAAAGGAAGAAGAGGGCACATCATGATAAAGGCCCAAGTCAGTCTCTTGTCCTTGACCTTATTACAAAATGCCCTCCCCAGCTACCAATTCCCTTCAGGGGCAGAGACAAGAGCCAGTCAGGGAGACCCCCCCCCCCATGTGATGATGGTGCGATTACACAATGGAAATGTATTATTTTTCATCTCAGCCAGCATTGGATTCCTCGCAAGGGAATTTAAAATCAATTCTTTTATAAAACATTCAAATTGTACAGGTTGGGATTTTTTAACTTTTCCTTTTTTATTAATATAAAAGCAACGTGTTTTCAGGGGGAAAATACTACTCTTTTTATTTGTGTCTCAGTTCGATTATAAGTTTACATAAGCACTTATTTTTCCTTAGTTCTTCAGTGCCAGGTAAGGGCGATACATGTACAGGAGGTGCTCAAATAAATAAGCAGCTGCTGCCGAGATTGCAGGGTTTGGGCTGCGGCTTCCCACCAACTTACACCAGGAAAGCTGAGAGTGCATGCTCAGTTTAGAGTCTGATCCGGCATTCACCTCTCCTTGGTCGGTGCCCTCTGCCTGGGCTCCCTATCTCCTCTTCTCCAACCTGTAACTCCTTTTTATGGGTCAGCTCCCCCCATTAGACTGGAAGCTCCTTGAGGGCAGGGCTGGCTTTCGCTTTTCTTTGTACTCCTAGCAGGAGCACGGTGACTGCAGAAGAACAAGTGATTGAAACCAGTGTTTGTTGACTGACTTACTAAAGTAGGACACGTGCTCCTTAGAATTTGATTGAGGATCAACAGGCTTTCTATTTGTCTTACAGATCCAAAAGTAATTTAGCCTGGAAGAATATGATTTCTTATTATTTTCCATAAAAAGGAATGAGGGGAGGGGGAGGAGCTTCCTGATTGACTAGACAGAGGCCCCTCCCCCAGCGTCTGACTTGCTCTGGTCCCTGCTGACGGCCATAGGCCATCTGGGGATGGCACCTGTCCCTCAGCAAGCATCGAGAGCCCGTGTCTGGCTCCAGGGGAAGGGCCTCTGCCCAGCAAATCAGGGGTTTGTTCATTCATCACCCCAGTTATATCGGGGTAGGCCTCACTCTCCCTGTGGGGCAAGGAGGAGCCATAAACAATGGCAGGCCCTATATATGACCACCTTAGACCACCAACCAGGAGTTTTTGGGTGTATGACTCAAGAAAAGGGCTGGTCCTTTCTTAGGACCAGAAGGATGTCAAAGAAAGAAGGAGCTCATGGGGCCTCAAGGTCACAAAGCCCCACCAGGGGTGGCTTCTCCAGCTCCCTTTGGCATCTGCAGGGTGAGGGAGGGGACTCCAGCTTCTAGGGCAGCCCGCTCCACCTCTGGAGTTGGGGAGGTTTTTCTTTAAAGGAAGGCAAAGGCTTCTGCTTAGCAACTGTAGCCCCTCTCCCTAATTCCGAGCTTGGGGCCAAGAAGAAGCCTAACCCTCCTTCCACAGGAAGCCCCTGCAAACACTCAGCTATGGAGCTGTTCAGATCGCGCTAAGGCTCTTATTGGTCAGATAAAAACCAAAACTAGAACATGCGATTCTGACCTCCGAGGAGTCAGTTCTCGCGCGCCCGCCTCACCCCGTCCTGGCTGCCTCCCTGGCCGCCTTTGGGTCCCCACCAGACTCCCGCCTTCTCCCCCGCCCCCTCCTCATTCCTGCCTTTCATTATTGAGCTCGTCCTCTGTTCAGACTGCCTTACTTGATTCATTTTATCTCCACAACTTCCTGTGTCTGTATAGATACATCTACACATGAACGTGAATATGCGCATATTGGTGTGCTTGGACGTCAGATGGTCACATATTATAATCTCCGTATATACACACACATTTGCATACATGCGTGCATTTTCTCTTCACAACTACTGCAGGAGGTGAGGGGCTATTACCCTCACTGAGCAGAGCAGAGACCCCTGGGGAGGGGGAAGGGGAGGGGGAGGAACTCCTTCAGGGTCACATAGCTGAGTCTGCGGCTGAGGCAAGTCCTGACTTGGGCTCTCCTGACTCCAAGTTCCACGTTCTCCGCACCAGGTCCCGTAGCTGCAGCCAGGGACCCATCCAATCCAATCCAGGTTTGAAAAAGAAGTCCTCCGCAGCAGGCCCCCATCTGGTCTTTACCTGAACATTTCCGATTTGGGGAAGTCCCTGCCTCTGGCGGCAGCCGCTGGCACTCTTGCCTAAAACCAGTTGTTCTGGGACCTCGAGCCTAACTCACAACTTTACAGCTCCCTCCCCGAACCTGGTTCTGGCTTCTGGGGCCAATCCTTCTTTCACTCGAAGTCCTTCAAACGCTTGGGGTCCGAGATCATGTCAGACTTGCTTCTCTCCTCCAGGCCGAATATCCCCACGTCCTTTGTTGTGATCTGACATAAATTTTAGGTCCTCCTTTAACCCATTAGCCTCCTAACTGGCTGCTCTTCAGAAAGTCAAAATGTAGAGTTCGGAAGGCAACAAAATAGCCCTCATGTGATCTGAGCAGGGTATGGAGCAGGATCAGGCCTTCGCTCCTCAAAGCCCCTCCTCTCTTAATGCAGCCAAAGATCACTTCCATTTTCTTGGCTGCCATATTGCTCCTTGACTCACGTAGAGTTGGCAGTCCACTAGAACCCCTAGATCTTTTCCAGATAAACTCCTGTCCAACCACAGCTCCCCCAACTCATAACTAAGAAGTGGAGCCCAAGCTTCAGACTCCCAGCTGTGCTGCCAGAATCTCACCCCTTTGGTTCCAGTCAGCTGGGATTCTTTTCGGATCCTGACTGCCATCCAGCGTGCCATGGATCCCTCCCAGCCTAAGGTGATTTGTCAATCTGATCTTTGCCCCCTGTGCCTTTATCCAAATGGCTGGGAAGGTTTCGCTGCTGCTTTGCCCCGGAGGGCAGAAGCATGAGACTGACAGGATTGCAGGAATTCTGCGGCCTGAAGTAGAAAGAGGTCTGAATTTGGAATTGGAGGGTCTGGTTTGAATCTAACTCTGTTACTCACTCCCTGGGGAGGTGAGTGGGTGGGAACAAAAAAAAAACAAACAACCAAGAGAGACTTAAGGGCTCTGCTCGAGGCGATAACCAGAAGATAGAGGATGCGGAATTGTCTAGGAGTCTTCCCTAGAGGCCTTCAAACCAGAGGAGGGAGGAGCTTTGGTCAAGAACGTGTGGGAGAGATGCTAGATCAGTCCACGGTCAGGCTAGGGAGGCTGGGGGAGGGGGGGGAGGAGATTCTCCCAACTCTGGGCCCACCAGCCACCGTTCCTCATCAGGTTTTTACCAGTCTAGAGTTAGGGCCGCCTGGGGTCCGGTCACAGAAGCAGGGTGTCTCCCCGACAAACGCGCAGAGAGGTTTTCATTTTGGGAATCTCAGCAAACACAAAGTCCTGGAAGTCTGGGTGAGGGCTTCTGAAAAGCTCGGAAAGACCCCGGCAGGACGCAAGCAGAGGAGCGAGTGTAAAGGGTGCTGACGCCTTCTTAGTCATCGGTGACTCGGGGCTAGCGCTGTGCCTGAAGGTAAGGGAGGTGGCACGGGGAGTGCCAGGCTGCTGCGGCGCCGCTCTCAGAACTCCCCGGAGGTGTCCAGTTGGCACTGGTCTAACATAACCGGTTGAAGATAGCCGTGGGGTCCCGGGTGCTGAGTTAAGCGGGCCATCCGCCGCCACCCATTCATTCACGCGCTCCCTCATCCCTCAGTTGAATTCGTGTGTTCTTTGACATCTGTTCTCTCCCTTTTCCAGTCCGTCATTGTCCTTGCCTCCGCCCACTTTGGGATCTCCACAGCCGCACACCCTGGGTGGGGGATGACACGCCCAGACGCTCCAGAAGGTGACTTTCTAAGATGCACGTGCGCACCAAGGAGGAAATGACACTTGTGTCTCCCCCCCTCGGCCTGAGCAGGTGGAATGGTCCGCCTCTTCCCAGGGCGCCCCCAGCCGCGCCACGTTGGTATCGCCTGCCCTTCTTCCGACCAGGTAGAACCAGAGAAGCCCGTCCCTCGATTCCCCCCCCCCGGGGGGGGAGGGGGGGGGACCTTCCTCTGACCGTCTTCCGGTCCCGTAGGCGGCAGTGCGCGCCTGCCTCGCACGCTCGGCGCCACGGCGGTCTCCCCTCTGGGCTGTCCGCGGCACTGCCTGTCGGCTCCGCCGGAGAAGAGAACAGAAAAGCTTCTTTCTGGGGGGGTCAGCGCGCAGGCCGCAGGCGCTCGCTTCCCGCCAGCCGTGTCTCCGCCTGCGGCGCGCCGGGACTCCCCACCGCGGGCCTCGAGCGGCGGCGAGCCCGAGTCAGGCGCGCGGCGGACAGCCCCGGAGCCGCGTCAGGCCCCCCCCGGCCGGCTTCCCGGGGTCCTGGCGCAGCGGCGGCGGCCGAGGAAGAGGAGGGGGAGAGGTGGAGGTGGCTGCAGCGGCAGCGGCGGAGACAGAGGCGGCGGCGGCGGCGGCGGGAGCGGCCACGATGTCGACCAAGAACTTCCGAGTCAGCGACGGCGACTGGATCTGCCCCGACAAAAAGTGAGGGCGGCGGCGGCGGCGGCCTGGGCCTCTGGGCCCGCTCTGGGGGCCTCGGCGGCGCCGGGCCGGAGGGAAGGAGCGGGTGGGCGCCCTCGGGGCAGGCCTGCGCCACCCGGCCCGGGGGGCGCCCGGGGGG
>NW_027185852.1:4553497-4584893 GCF_028583685.1 Petaurus breviceps papuanus
CCCCCCGCCTCGGGGCGACCATCGTCCTCCCCAGCCTGGTCCCTGGCGGCCGCGGGTGGTAAGCGGGGCCCTCCCCCCCGGCTTGTCCGGCTTTGGGCCGCGGCCCGAGGGCGCGCCATGGATCCGCGCCTCACTCGTGCGTCCGAGCGGATCTCCGGGGCCCAGCCCCTGCGTGCTCAGGCTGCGCCCCCCTGAGGGCCGCCCGCTGTGGGACGCTTTGGGGGGGAAGGGGCGTTCAGCCCAGGGAGCTGAAACCCCCCCCAAGTGTTAGCTAATCGGGCTCTGTGCTGCTCAAAACGGCCTTCCGGCTCTGCTAGCGCTCGGGGCTCGGTGGGAAGGTCAGCGTCGGCAGAGCCCACGGATTTGTCTTCTGAGGCTTATTCCTTCCGCTGGGGTCTGAGGTGCCGCGGCTGCTGTTCAAGTTCCCAGGCTGCCCTGTAGCCTTTGGGGGCCTCGGGTCCATCGTCTGTGAAATAGGGCAGTCTGCTGGAGTGGGTGACCTCTTAGGAGTCCTGTGACTGCTCTTGCAAGCAGCCTAGTGCCCTTTTCCAGACCCGTTTGAGACGTGGACCAGAGCTGCGTTCCGTCTTCCCATTTCAGACCTGGCTTGGTACGGCAGGAGAATTATTTCTCCTTTTTGGTCCCAAGCACCAGTTCAGTGAAGCTAGCCGACCCAGCACTTGGTCATTAGTTCTTCCACCATGGAAACCCGGGATCTGTGAGCCCCTTCTGTTTCTGGAATAAATGGCCGTCATGGTCTAGAGGTCTAAGAGTGCCTTGGGATTCAGTTTGGAGACTGCCTAGGAACATTTTCTTAGCTGCTGATATTCAAAACGTGAGTTACTTGTCCTAGGATGAGTAATTGGATGTAGTACTAGAACTGAAATGTATCAGTCCTTCCCTTACATCATCCTTGTGAATGAAATCAGGAGACAAAAGGAGTCCCCCGAGTTCTTGAAGAGGCGAGTAGATTTGCTGTTGTACTTGATTTTATCACAGCAAAGATCATTTCCCAGGAGATATGATATCTGAGTCTTGAAGTACTTCTGAGAAGCATTTGTATGAAAATCAGCTGTTCCACAGATCGAGGAGATGGGGAAATTCTGCAGAAGATGTGATAGAAGTTCTCTAAATTAAGTGAATGTAGACTTTACTATTCAGTGACCTAGAGCACACCAAAAAAAAAAAAAAATCAACTGTGAAATGATGTTAAAAGACGAAAATGAAAAAAAGGCAAAGACTTATAGCTGATACAAAAGTCACTCTGGTATTTCATAAATATGACAGAAAGAAAGCCATTAAACCGTATTAGATGAATTCCAAATCATATACCCAAAATAAAATTATATTTTAACTGACAAGAAGCTGTTGGTTTCCATTTCCAAACTGGCTTTCCATATGTAGTTAGATACTAACTTTAGAGCAGGTACCAAAATCAATACCAAATTAGAAGAACAAAAATGAAATAATGTTAGCATACAACTGTGGTAATTCCAAGTGGTCCAACTTCAGCTATTGACAGAAAAATGGGTAGTGGACAAAGAAAAGACACACAGATCATCACCTTCCCTAGGATTTAAGTGAATCTCTTTAGTGAGACATCAGAAGAACTTGTAAAACTTTCTTCTCCAGCAAACATTTGGTCTCCTGAGGAAGGAGAGGAGACTGCCAAGGGCGACCCCAGCTTTGAATAGAAGTGAGTTTGCAAAATCTTATGGAGGATGATGGAAGCAGGGGGAGGTGACTCACTCAGGGTCACACGGCCAGGCCGGAACCCTGGGTCTGCATTCAGTGTGGAGAAGCAGCAGAAGGAAAGCAAGGCTGCCAAAGGCTCAGTGAGGAAGTCAACTGAGCCCCAGCATCCTGGGGGCATTTGAGTGTGAAAATAGAGGGAAGACAGTGGAGAGGTATAGGGCAAGATTTCGGTTAAGCTTTTTTGGTTTTCAGAGGCACTTTAGCTGCCCCACTTGAACCTTCCCTGTCACGGTCTGCTGTGGAAAACAAGGGACAAAACAAAGCATCTGGGTAGGAAGGGGCTCAGTCTTGCTGGCATTCAGTGACAGCTTCTTGAGGGAGCTGAAAAAGGGAGGGATACCAGACCCTTGTGGATGCCCCAGACTTTATTACATCAAGAGTCTGTCAGATAGTAATCCAGGGGTCCAAGTTTTCAGTGTGCTTTATATATACTGGAATATTTTCATCTCATTAAGTTGTGTCTAATCACTGTTTATATTTGTGTTCACTTTATATTTATACCTTGTGTGTATTTTATATGTATCCATTTCCTTCATCAGAAGGTAAATTGCTTGAGAGTAAGGATTGTTTTATTCTTTGTGTCAGTATCCCCAACATCTAACGCAGTTCCTGGCATATAAATGCTTGGTAAGCTCTGATTCAAGAAAGCAGAATTCTGCCTTGCAAGCTCTCCATCAAGGTGTTTCATGTGCATATGGGAAAATCCGGATTCTTTTATTCAGTTAGCTTACTGTGGTGTACAGCATGCTTTATGGGGTCCAGACTCCACAGTGCCTTTCTGTATCCTCAGCACTTAGTACAGGGCAGGCCTGGCTCATAGTAAATACTTGATAAATGCTTGTTAACTTATGGACTTTGGATCATATGTTCTCATCCATTAATCTATTTTTCTTTTC
Organism: Petaurus breviceps papuanus; assembly: GCF_028583685.1. Lineage (NCBI taxonomy): Eukaryota > Metazoa > Chordata > Mammalia > Diprotodontia > Petauridae > Petaurus > Petaurus breviceps. The sequence goes on from NW_027185852.1 coordinate 4,556,149, forward strand.
TTTTTCCAAGACCAGATAATTGTAATTATTGCTTTATAGGACATTTTGAAATCTAGTAGGCAGCTAGGTGGCACAGTGGTTAGAGTGCCAGGCCTAAAGTCAGGAAGACTCATCTCCCCAAATGCAGATTTAACCTCAGACTGTATGACCTTAGGCAATTCACCTCACCCTGTTTGTCTCACTTTACTCATCTGGAGAAGGAAATGGCAAGCCATTCCAGTATCTTTGTCAAAAAATACCCAAATGGGGTCAAGAAGAGTTGGACACAACTGAAAAACGAAACCAAAAAAAACAGTATTTTTTATCACAAGATAATTGGGAAGATTCTTAGAGTAGTATTATATATAAAAGAAAGCTGTTTAATGTGTGCTGGATTCCTCAAAAGTGTGTTTTACTTTGTTTTAGATGTGGAAATGTAAACTTTGCGAGAAGAACCAGCTGTAACCGGTGTGGGCGAGGTAAATATACAAGTAGCATCGCCTCATGACCAGATAGACAATTTTGTCTAGTTCTCCACATTTCATATCTTGATTTTTCTATTTGCAGAAAAAACAACCGAAGCCAAGATGATGAAAGCTGGTGGGACTGAAATCGGAAAGACCCTAGCTGAGAAGAGCCGGGGCCTGTTTAGTGCTAATGACTGGCAATGTAAAACGTAGGTCTTTAGGGATTACTCTTTTGTTTTGACTTCACAGCTGTATTTGTGTATAGAATTACAACTTATCAACTGATGTTGTCAATTTTTTTCAGATATTCCTGGAATTAGATTTTTTTTAAGTCCTTCTTTAAGAAGGCCTCTAACTTTTTTTAAGAGTTTTAAGGCCTTCTCTCTTTTCTGTTAAAAAGGGTTAGATGTCATGCTCTGGGAAAAATTCAGCATAATTTCCTTAAATGTCTCATTGGCCAGAGTAGCCTTTTCATCCAAAAGGTTTTGTCTTCTTGTCATTTTCTTGGTCACTAATATTCCCTGTTGTGTAAAAGGCTTTTGAATTCTCTTTTCTTTGCCCCATACCAGCTATTAATAGGACATTTTTACCTGTAAGCATACACAGTCGCCATAACAAGATAAACTTGAATAAAAGCATGTCCCAGCCTTGTGTAGTAGGCAGAATATCACTGGGCTGATTGCAGGTCAAGAGAACTAGACTTGGTCTAACTGCCATTTTGATCTTCAGGCACTCTGCTTCCATTCTGCTGTTCCTTCATTATCCAATGAAGGCTGGGATAGATGGTCTTCAGGGCCACTTCCCAGCTCTTAAGATGTTGTGATTAGACACACTTAAATACTTAAGAGAACTTGTGCTTTTATTATACAAAGGTTTGGTGTCATTTGTCCATTTTCCTGTTTATGTGGAGGAATCTTAAGAGGGTTAATTTGACCTTTTAGAAGTTCTGCCCTCATGCGGAAACATGACCAGGTGAAAGTGCTCTCAGCTTGGCAGCCGTAACCCGGGCAGCCTTTGGCACCTTGGGCTAGTGTTCTGCACCGCATTTTTCCCACTTGTGACAAGCTGTTGAACTAGACGGTCTCTGATGGTATTTCAGGTCCACGTCCTGTGATTTTTCCCCTCCTGAAATTTGTTTCGCTTGGTCATGTTTGGCCTCTGTGTATGGTATTGAAATTGGTTTTTGATTCCTTATTGATTTCCCAGATTCTATTCTTGATTCTACTATGAACTTGAGTATAAATGTTTTGAATTAAAAGATGCCAGCATAAGTTTCTGATGTTTTATATACTAAGAAAGTGCGATTTTCCATCTTCACACTGTCTTGAAGCATACACTAGGTGCTGGAGCATTTAGTATGGTCACTGTCACACAAAACTTGAAACTTGGGGTTTGGGGTTCATAATCTGTCAGAGAATCTTAGAATTGACACATCCCTCAGTGATCCTTCTATCTACCCACAGCCTGGAACTTGTTGGCTTTTTCCCTTTGCTTCCACAAAACCCCACTCTGTCTACTTTAGAGATTACTTTTGCATCTTTTAGTAGTTAAAAAGTTTACATATCTTGTTCAAAACTCAGACGCAAGTCTCTCATAGGGCTGTGGTCTCAATAACTCATTCTTTATGGTGCTGAACATTAGCTCCACTTTTCATTTTTTCTTTAGTTGTCTCCATTTTCTCTGTCTTTTCTCATGAACTGCTGCACTCTACTGATGAGCTCTTCCCTGCCTCCCACAGCTGCAGTAATGTGAATTGGGCCAGGAGATCTGAGTGTAACATGTGCAACACTCCCAAGTATGCCAAGCTGGAGGAAAGGACAGGTAAGTTAGCAGCGCCGTGTTTGAAGAAAGCTGGTGGTTCTTAAAGGATGATGACATTCAGGGATGCTCTTCCTCTTGTGGACAAAAACAGTCCACTGTTTCCTTCTTTCCTCTAGTTTTTGTCAGTTAGTAGTCACATGCAATGAATTCACATGCAGAAAACAGTCCTAGTTTACTCTCAGGCCCCGTTCCCAAGTACACTGTGCTCTGGGGAAAAAAAAAAAAAACAGAGCTTTGAAAATGCCTGATGTAACCTGGGTCAGTTTAATTCACCCATAGTATCCTCTGGCTTGGCGGCCATGCTGTATTGTTTAAGTATTTAATTGAATATATCAGCTGCCCAACCTTAATCTTGCTGTACAAATACCAGCAGACATCTACCGTATGTTGCTCGGCTGGTTCACAATGCTCTTTGGATGTGCGTGATTTAATTTGTTACTCTCAGCAAAGTCCGTGGTGAAGGCGTTATGTTCATTTCACAGCTAATGAAGCCAGTGCAGAGCTTTAAGTGGTGAAGGAAAGAATATTTCATACGGATCTCTTATAAAGTGCTTCGTTCAAGTCCCTGCCCATTACAATCCAATTGCAATGTGATACACAGAACTAGAAAACGCCGTTCATGAAGTCTGAGGAGGAAGGCTGCTTGGGTGAGGCCCTTGGGTGGACTGCCCAGCCTCATGAATGATCCTTCGCGATCTGATATGATGGGAAGTCTGGGTCTGGGACCCAGGTGTCATGTGAACAAAGGCCTGAACAGCAGTGCTGTCAGGTCTGCACACGGCACAAAACTGGAAAGAATAGCTAATGGCAACCAGAATGCCAGACGAGCTTTTATTAGGCACCTACCTTCAGGGGTATGATGAAAGACAAAAGTCTGTTCTCAAGAAACAGTCTAATGGGGAGATAGCATGCAGACAACAGGGTACCCAGAACATAAGTCCGTGGTCTCGGATGGAAGGTGTCATGATTCAAGAGGACTGGGAGAGAAGGTGAGACTTCAGTGAGGTGAGAATGGGATGAGGAGGGAGAGAGTTCAGAAAAGTTGGGGGCAGGGAGAGGCGTTGAGGACAGATGGGAGTCCAGAGGTCAGCAGAGGACGTAGGGCAAGACTGGTGGAACCTGTCAGTGGTCTTTGGATAGTGTGTCCTGGTCAGAGCACTTCTGGAATACAAAGTTACTTCTGAAAGCCAAGTTTTTGGAAAGGAGGGGGGCAACAAGCTTGGTGAAAGGGTAGGAAGATGAGGGAGTTCTCTTGCCTCGATGGCTTGGATTTATTACTCCCTTTGCTTTTTTAGCATGTTCCTGTGTGCTTGGAAGCCTTCCCTGGCCCCTGTTGACTCCTGGGCCTCCCATGATTTGGACCTGCCTATCTCAGCACTCATTCCGCATCTCCCTTGTCCCCATGACTTGGCTGTTTGGGTTTAGAGTATTCTCCTGCCTCCCTTCCTCCAGCAGGCCGCTTCATAGCCTGCCTGCCTTTCAAGGATACCCTCTGATCTGCTTCTCAGAAGTGACTTCAGACCATGCTGACCTTTACCTTAACTGACAGATCCATTTCATTCAGTCTCGTCTGGTTCAGCAGTTTACGTTCTGTCTTATTTTATTTCCATATATGTCACAGAAGTAACATCTTGATGGTCAGCACTTGAGGATAGCTGTCGTGTGGCACGTTGTTTTTCTTTTGTATCATCTACAGATAAATATGGAGTAAGTGCTTGTGTGTATTGGTTGGTTGTGCGCAGCCCGCAGAGTGTTTGAGTGGATGCTTTTTGAAGTGTTTTCAATACCGTAGAGAAGACGGGGAGAGGGGAGTGTCACACTCACTCCTGTGAAGAGCTCCTGCCCCCCATTAACTGTAGGCACCCACATTCTTTGGTGGTGGTGATTTGGTTGCACAAGATTGAGCTTTTATTGATGTGCCTTCTGTGGGAAAATAGTGTGGTTGTGAATTTGTCCTGGTGTCTGTCTTAATGGGTATTCACTTGTACCATTCACTTTCCAGTCTTGCTGTATGTTCTCTGGCATTCTCCAAACTTACTGTGTGTTTGAACACAGCCCCTTAGAAGAGGCCTGACTCCATGGAGTGGACAGAGGCTTGCTCTCCTTCCTGCAGGCCAGCAGCACCTTTCTTAATTAAGCCACAGGTATCCTACCACACTTACTAGACTGAGTGTGAAAGAAGCCTCTGCGCTGCTTGCAGGGGGCCTTCTTCTGTTCCTCTTCTGCTTGGTGTTCTTTAGAACTGAGAGCCACTTCTCCAGGTACTGCCTTTTCTCCTGTGGCTCATCTGTGAATTTTAGGATCCTCTGGCACTTTACTCCAGTGGAGTTGGCCATTATTAAATGTTATTGGACCAATAAGTCGCACATGCAATAAATTTATTGTTCCCGCGACAGTGGAAAAAAGCCTGTTCCTAGTTATTATATATACAAAGTTATTATATATTTATAGTTATTATGTATACAAACTGCTGAACCAAATAAGACCTACACATGTGTATCGATAGTCTTTCTGAAAGCAATCACTATGTATTCATTACTTGGATGTTACATTTTGTGAACTCTAAGGGGGAAAACATGTATTAGTAAAGATGAAGTTGTCATCAATCTATGTACTAAATGTTGCGTAGAATATAGACCTGTAATTTTAGGGGTATCCTGTTGACCTGAATATAAACCACGTTCTTAAAGTTAGATCTGCAAAGAGAAAGTATGTATAGATATATACTAAAAACTGCACTGAGAGCCAGCTTGGTGTGGTAGATAGAAAGCTGACCTGGGGAATACTGTGCCCTGTCAGGGCTCTAGGCAGCTTTGGTGTCCACGAGTTGAAGAAAGGGGACAAATGGGCCCTGCCTGGTAAAGCGACTTTCCTCACTTAGAACTTGTTGTGCCAGTTAAGTCACAGATCCAACACTATCACCTCAATACCAACAAAACAAAACAACAGCACTATATTAAAAAGATATTCACTAAGAACACTTTAGTTTTACATTTTTTTCCCACTTCAGGAATGACTGAGTGTTTAGTAGAAAGAGAAATCCAGTCAGACCTGAACTGGGCAGTTTGGTCTTGGAGGCAGTTTCTTTGTCAGTAAGGTTAGGCAGTTGGATTTGCTCCCAAAAGTCTTCCAACCCTAGAATTGGAATCTTAGCCTTTTTTGTTTCTGTTTTTCATTTTGCTGTCCCTTCTCGACCTTATCAGTTTTCCTATTGTTATATCAGAGGCATCTCAGTGGCCCAGTGGATAGAGGGCTGGGCCCGTAGTCAGGAAGACCAGAGTTCAGTGGGACTATAGGCAAGTCAGTTCCCTTAAAAAGTTTCTAGTTGCAATGATTTTGAATATTTTCTAGAGGGAATAAGTTGTCTTGATTATTAAAAAGTTGTGTGTGGTAGTCCGCCATTAGAGCAATGGAGATCCAGATCCCCTGCCCTCTGTGGCCTCGGGCAAAGCCTTGAATCTTCCTAGATGCCAGACTTTTCATTTCTAAGATAGAGTTAGGGGAGTTGCCCTCAGCAGACTCTCATAACTGATGTCTGTTAAGCCCCAGGCTAGATCCTACCCAGTCCCTTTACAGCAAAATTCTGGTATGCCAAAACTGTTGGATTTGTGAGACTTGCTGTGATAGGGTTAACCTGAGCTTTAGGAAGGCCTCCCCCTTGGTCGTCCTCCTCGATTCTCTGCCTCCTTGCTTCCCTCCTCATGGCTGCCCAAGTGAGTTTTCTTAAATGCACACCTGATCCTGGCCCTTTCTATGGCACTTAGAATCAAACATAATTGAAGCCTGATCAGCCTGCTTTCCCAGCCCCATTGGACATGACTTCCATGATCCATCTGTAAGGATTTGTGTTTCTCTTTTCTCTTATTCTTTTAGAATGTGGTCTCCATTGGGGGAGGGATTATTTATGTCTTCATTACCAAGTGCAGTGCCTGGCATAGAGTAGTTACTTTGTAAGTACTTAAATTGATTGATGGAAAGCCATCTCCAAGGCGGGGAGGGGGATATGCTTCATTATTTACTGATTCATTGGTGAATAATATATTTTTTTTTTCATTTTTCAAATGCTTTAGTAACTTCTGACTTAACTTAATCATTTATGCAAGATTTTGAGTTACAAATTTTCTCCTCGTTTTTCCCCTACCCATCACCCCAGAATAGCAGTCCCACAGGATATCCCCTCCTCCAGTCTGCTCTCTTCCATATTTTCTCCCATACCCCTTTCAACTTTTGCAGTAGGGCATGGTGGATCTCTGTTCCCCAGTGCCTGTATATCTTATTTCCCAATTACATGTAAAATAGTATTAATAATAGTGTGTATGTGTATATATATATTATTTTTTTTTTAACATTTGATTTTAAAACTTTGAATTCCAGATTCATTCCCTTCCTCCCTTGTCACCCACCCTTACTGGGAAAATAAGCAGTTCAGTATAGGTTGTACATGTGTAGCTAATGGAAAACAGTAACATAGTAGATATATTGTAAAAGACTGACTTTTGTTTTATTCTCCCACTTGTTTTATTCTCTACTTTGATCCTGTCCCTTTTCAAAAGTGGGTGCTTCCAACTTGCCTCCCCCCCAGCCTGCCCTCTCTTCCATCATCCCCCCTCTCATCCCCTTCCCCCTACTCTCCTGCAGGGTGAGATACCCTATTTAGTGTGTACTTCATTTCCTCCCCAAGCCAAATTCAATGAGAATAAGGTTGACCCATTCCCTTTTGCCTTCCTATTCTTCTCCTCCATTGTAACCATTTTCCCTTGCCTCTTCTATATGAGATAGTTTACCCCATTCTGTCTCTCCCCATCTCCTCTCATTATATTCCTCTTTCACCTCTTAATTTCACCTTTTAAATATCATCCCTTCCTGTTAAATTGGTCCTGTGCCCTCTATGTATACCTGTGAACATATATACACACATTCACATATGTATTCATATGCCCATATACCCTCATATATAGACATATAGATATATTTCTATTCCCTTCAACTATTTTCATACTAAGAAAAGTTTCATCAGTTACAGTGATTGTTTTTCCATGTAGGAATGTTAATAGTTCAACTTTGATAAGTTCCTTATGATTTCTTTTCCCTGTTTACCTTCTCATGCTTCTCTTGCTTCTTGTATCTGAATGTCAAATTTTCTATTCAACCTTGTTTTTTTGTTTTTTGTTTTTTTCAGCAAGAATGCTTAAAAGTCCTCTATTCCACTGAATGACCATATTTTACCCTGAAAACTCAGTTTTGCTGGGTAGGTGATTCTTGGTTTTAATCCCAGCTCCTTTGACCTCCGGAATATCACATTCCAAGCCTTTTGATCCCTCAGTGTAGAAGCTGCCAGATCCTGTGTTATCCTGATTGTGTTTCCACAATATTCAAATTGTTTCTTCCTGGATGCTTGTAATATTCTCTCCTTGATCTGGGAATTTTGGAACCTGGCTATAATATTCCTAGGAGTTTTCTTTTTGGGATCTTTTTCAGGAGGTGATTGGTGGATTCCTTCAACCTCTATTTTGCCTTCTGATTCTAGAACATCAGGGCAATTTTCCTTGAGGATTCTTGGAGGATAATTTCTAGGTTCTTTCTTTGATCGTGGCTTTCAGGTAGTCCAATAATTTTTTTTTAAAGCAATTGGGATTAAGTAAGTTGCTCAAGGTTACATGGCCAGTTATTTCTGGGTATGGTGCTAAGTATCTGAGCCCAGATTCGATCCCCAGGTCATCCCAACACTGGGGCCAGTGCTCTTACTCACTGAGAGTCCAATTATTTTTAAATTATCTCTCCTGGATCTATTTTCCAGGTCAGTGGTTTTTCCAATGAGAATTTCACATTTCTTTCTATTCCTTCATTTGTTTGGATCTGTTTAACAGCATCTTGATTTCTCATAAAGTCATTAGCTTCCATTTGCTCCATTCTAATTCTGAAGGAATGATTCTCCTCAGTGAGCTTTTGAGATCCTTTTTCCATCTGGCAGATTTGGCTTTTTAAGGCATTCTTCTCCTCATTGGCTTTTTGAGCCTCTTGCCATTTGACTTAGTCTATTTTTTAAGGTGTTATTTTCCTCAGGCAGGCTATTGACTCTCATTTCGTAATTTTCTTACATAGTTCTCATTTCTCTTCCCATTTTTTCCTCCACTTCTCTTAATCTGCTTCTTAAGGTCTTCTATGGCCTGTAACCAGCTCGTATTTTCCTTTGAAGCTTTTGGTGCAGGAGTTCTGACTTCACTGTCTTCCTCCATGCTTTGATTTCTTTGATCCTTTTTGTTCCCAAAATAGGAGTCTAATGTTGGGTTCTTCTGTTTGCTTTGTTTCCTTTACCTGGTCATGTTGCCACTCAATTACTTGACTTTTGGGCTTTTTTGCCACAGTAGGACTCTGCTATCAGACAGGGGAGCTTCATACCAAATGCTGGGGTTTTCTCAGCTGCCGGAGGTATTAATTGGACACCCTCTCTGAAGCCTCCACAAGCTCTGGCAAGCTGGTCGCACACCCCAGGACCTCCACCCTAGACCACAATCCAGATCCAAGCAGGTTAAAGCAAGAGCGATTACCCCTCAGGCTGGTGCTTGGTCCCCCTACAGTCTGCAGGCCAGGAGCTGAAGCTGTCACGAGTAGGGGCCGTGCAGCAGCCCTCAGTAGCTTCACGCCCCGGGGGAACAGACCGACAACTCCCAACTACTGGGTCCCAAAGTCCACTGTGCACTGACGTCTCACTTTGTCCTTAGCATCTATGTGTTGATAATTCTGGACCGCCACAGCTGCTGGTGATCTGAAGTCCCTAGAGCTGTTCAGGCCCTCCCTGGGGCCAAAACCTCAACGTGGGGTTTTGCTGGCCACTTACTGCTGGCCTGCTGGGCTGTCCTCGCGGGAGGTTAGCTTCTCTGTGTCATTTTGTGGGTTCTGTAGCTCCAAAGTTTGTTCAGAGTCCCCTTTTAAATGAATTGGGGAAGGTGGAAGCCGGAGCCTCGGGGAAGACCTGCTTCTACTCCGCCATCTCGCCTCCCATGAATAATATTTCAACAGACTTAAGAATAATGCAGTATTTTTGGAAAATGACCTTCCTGCACTGAGCTCTTGCCCAGCCTTTTTGCTGCTGTTCGGATCTTCCTTCGAAGAGGAAGATGCTACTGGGCATAGGGTGTTACTTTGTGGGGGGAGGGGGTTCTGTTGGTTTTTGTTGGGGCCTTTCTTATGACTCTGATTCCTAGAACCAGAGGGGAAAATTCAGACTATTTGATAAAGTAGATAATCTTTCTAGATATAAACATGATAAAAGCTTGGGTAACCTTTTTTTTTATAGGCTATGGTGGAGGTTTTAATGAAAGAGAAAATGTGGAATATATTGAACGAGAAGAATCGGATGGAGAATATGACGAGGTAAATCTGATATGAAGCACAGAAATGGAACGTGCTTTATAGAAATTAAGTAGAGCTTCAGGCATCTGTCTGGGAGCCAGGAAAGGCCACTGGACGTTTGTGTCTGACAGAATTGCCATTTCTGTTTCCTGCCCAGCTTGAGTGCTTTCATATTAAAATGACTAGAATATGTTTTTTGGCTCGGCCTGGAGTTAGGAAAACCTGGGTTCAGATCTGGTCTCAGACACTTGTGGACAAGTCACTTAACCCTGAGTAACAACGAGAATGTTTTCAGTATGGGGGGCAGGAGTAAATAATACTGTATGTAATTGTTATCAAAAACTCAAGAATGACATGTTTCTAGTTGACTGGGGAGACATTCTCTTATGGAATTCTATTTTCCTCTTTTTAGTTTGGTCGAAAAAAGAAAAAGTATAGAGGGAAAGCAGTTGGACCTGCTTCAATCTTAAAGGAAGTTGAAGATAAAGAATCAGAGGGAGAAGAAGAGGATGAGGACGAAGATCTCTCCAAATATAAGTTGGATGAGGTAACATGTTCTCTTGTCAGCATCATGTCCCGTGTCTCATTTTTATACAACACTGTCCACAGCCCCTCTTGGAGCTGAGGCGCTCATGCTGGTATATTTTAAAGTGATTTATGCGTGGTTACAAGAATAACTGAGTGGCAAAGCTGGATTTTAAACTTAAAAATCATTTTCCAGCATTGAAGTTTCCAGCATTGAAAGAGACTTCAAGTATAATTTTTCACAGCTTCTTATCTGAGGTGTGTAGTCCCTGATCCTTCTGGCAGGTGGTTATGAAGTCATTCATTCTCCCTGAAGGCTTAGATTGGGATGGGGAGAGCTCGGTGTGACCTGGAGGCCGCCTGTTCTCTTTTTAGCTAAATAGTGTTCACAGAGTCATAGGCTTTTAGCCTTAGCAGGGGAAGCCATGGCAGCCAGCTCATCTACCTTTGGCCTGGCAGCAGGTCGTTGTCCATCAGTTTGATGTTATGTCAGATTTAAGTTTGGTTCTTTGTCTTCCACTTCTTTGAGGGATGAAGGTCGGGGGCTTGCCCCTTTTCACACCAGTGGTAGGTTCTCGTCCCTAGTCTTCTCTAGACTCACTCTAATTGTGATGAAGTGTTTCCTGGTCTAAATCCTAACTTTGCCCTTCTCACCTGTTGCTTCTGATTCTGCTATCTGTTTAGGAGGGAATAAGTCTGATCCCTCCTCCACCTGAGAGCCCTTCAGAAAGTAAAAAACAGACATCATGTCTCTTAATCTTTCACAAGGCAATGGCCAATTTGGCGTGAGCCTGGAGCCTTTTTGCTGCCAGCTTGGTTTTCCCCCTGGATAGGTGATCATTGTTGATGAAAGATGGTACCAGAAGGGAAAATAAGACTCCAGATCTCACCTGGCCAAGGCAGAGTCTGTGATTCCTGGAAGCTTGGCCTCTTTGATGCCCACAGGTCTTCTGGCTGCCATATCCCCGCTGCCAGCTCCATTCAGGCATCTCAAAGGACTGCCTATCACTGCTTAGCTGGCATTTGTCTGCCTTGTATTTGTGGGATTCAGGTTTGGTTTTTGGTTTGGGCTTTTTTGAGCTATAATGTTAAAGACCTTTAACTCTTGAACACTGTCCATTTTTGAGTCCTTACCTTAGTGCTCTAGGGCAGCTTAGTCCCTGACTAGCAGATACTCCTTCTGCAACCTGACTCACCTGTGAGGGCTGGCTCCTCCCAGCTTGGGAGGTCTGCTGGTTTGAGAAGGTGGTCACTAGGGCTTTCAGCTGAGCTACTACTGTTTAAGGGGGAGGGGCACGTGCAGATTCCTAGGCACCCCCACCTCCCAGCCTAGCTGAGCGGTCATTGCACTGTTCAGGATTACATTTTGAATGCAGGTGTTGTGACCCCTTGGACCAATCTTGTTACATTCCCTCTCTTGGTCGCTCCAAAAGAGAAGTGTGCGTGAGCACTCTCTGGATCAGGTTTAGTGACCTGGAGGGTGACATGAAGCTGTTCCACCACGGTGCCACCACTAGACCGTCCATTGTCTCTTTCATGGTCCGCTCAAAATTTACTTAGGTGTACAAGTCAAACTTGCTAACCCATAGTTTGCAAGTTTCTGTTCTTTTCCCTTTGTTAAAAGGTTGAGACATCATTTGTCTTTCTCCAGTTGTATGGTACTTCTTCCATTCTCTGGGGTCTATTAAGTATCCCTGGTAGTGGTTCAGCAGTCACATCCTCTGATTGCAAAAGGGAGGCAGCCAGTGGGCAGGCCATAGTGTGTTGGACCTGGCGTGCGGGCACCTGCGCTGGCTATGTGACCTTGGCATCTGTGAGATGGGATAATAAAAGCTCCTCTCTCCCAGAGTTGTGGTCAGGATCAGTTGAGATGATAGCTGCCAAGTGCTCAGTGTAGTAGCAGCTTTGTAAGTGTCAGCGATTGTGATTTTGATAGAGGATGGTGTTCAGTGGGACCAGCGGACTCAGTTCTCCACCACAGGGAGCTGCTGTTACCTTTACTTGTCTTGGGTATTAACTCCCTGTGAGCCTTTTTGGTTCTTTATTTTCCCAGCCACAGATCCATCTTCTGGTCTGAGGGAGGGCTGTGTGAATTCTCATTAAATACCCTGCCTACTTACTGAGCATCCCACACGAGCACCGTTTTATTATCCCCGCCCCCTCAGCACTATTGGCACAGGCCCAGGCTGCCCTTCTCCTGTTACCAGCCTAGCTACAGGCTGATCAGGGTGTTCACATGGATCTTTGCAGGTAACAGTCCTTTTGATCCTTCTCAGAATTGTTTCTTGTTTCTTGAGAGTTTCTTATCCCTCCTTGACCAATTCCGTGGTATCCTAACATTCCTTCTTCAAGTCCCTTTGGAATCTTACCTCCCCAAATCTAGGTTACATGGTGCCCAGAATGCCTTTTCTTCTCCATCACAAACAGGAGGCATGGGTTTCTCTTCCTCTCTCCCCCGACCCCCTAAGGTTATCATTATATTACCCCAGTATCTGGTTCTTCTATTATGAGAATCAGCTCCAAAATAGAATTCCCTCTTGTTGATTCTCACACTTTTTGGATGGATGGAGTTATCAAAGCAAGTTAGGACTGAAGGAGCTGTAGCAGACACTGAAGCCCCTGGCCCTCTTCCAGACTAGAATACCTTGAGGCCAACCAAGCTGGTGAATTTTCCCGAACTCAGGTCTTTCTGTTTGTATCCTGATTATAACAAAAGTGCCTCTATTCTTTTTTTCATTGTTGTTTTTGGTCCGCTCAGTACTCTTCACCAGGATTTCTCCGTGGGTGCCTGGATTTCCTCCTGTCTGTAAAACTTCTCAATAAACCTCTCTGTCTCTGTCTCTCTCTCTGTCTCTCTCTCTCTCTCTCTCTCTCTCTCTCTCTCTCTCTCTCTCTCTCTCTCTCTCTCTCTCTCTCTCTCTCTCTCTCTCTCTCTCTCTCTCTCTCTCTCTCTGTCTCTCTCTCTCTCTCTCTCGTCTTCTTCTCCCTTGCCCCCTCCTTCCTCCCTCTCCCCTGTCACACACACACTCACATTCCCCTTTTTCACATTTTATGGAATAAGTTATATCCTCTCAGAATCCCATTCCACCCATGTTGGCCTGGACCCTGGTGGAAATGGGGAGGCATGAAATAACAGCCTTGCTCCCTACCACCAGCTGGGCCTGGCATTGGCCTACAAAAGTTGGCTTTGCTTCGCCCCATGCCTGTCTCCTTGCAGAGAACTCCTGAGCCCCAGGCTACCTCCTTGCTGACCGTTGCATTTGAAAATATTATGTGGAACCATGACTTACATGGGATATAGCTCTGGGGGGAGGGGCCAAGGCTGATATTTCATGCCTCCCCATTTCCACCAGGGTCCAGGCCAACATGGGTGGAATGGGATTCTGAGAGGATATAACTTATTCCATAAAATGAGAAAAAGGGTGTGAAAAGTGGGGGTGTGAGAGGGGGGGGGGAGGGGGGGAGGGGCAGTCTTCTGACATATTGAGATATAGTAGTGGAGAGAGTTGTAATCGAAGGTCCTTGTTCTTCCTGGAATAGAAAACCTTATCTGTGCATCAGACTTGAGATTCAGTGGGTAGAGACATGAGTTTAGTTCCAGATTCAAATACTGACTAGCTTTGTGACCCTAAACAAGTCATTGCCTGCCTCAGTTTCCTCATCTGTAAAATGGGGAAAAAAAAAAACAGCTTGGTGGTGCAGTGAGTAGAGCATTGGGCCTGGAGTCAGGAAAACCTGAGTTCAAATCCAGGCTTAGATACTTACTAGCTGTGTGGCCCTGGACAAGTCATTTAACCCTCTTTGCCTCAGTTCCTCATCTGGTAAATGAGCTGGAGAAGAAAATGGCAAACTACTTCAGCATCTCTGCCAGATTGGGTCACAAAGAGTCCAGCACAACTGAACAGCAACAAAAACAAGCAAACAAATTGGGATAACAAGGTTGTTTATGAATAAAAAGGAGATCCCATACACTATGTGAATGCATTTATTATGGATGTCATTTGATGACTGTCAAGATTGTGGAGCGCTCCTCAGAAGCTTTTGTCTTGTTTACAGTGGTCAGATAGAAGGGAATGAATTCTCAATAACAAGAAAAGTCTGTTGTGTTTACCTGTGACCAGACTGGGGGTGATTCTCTGAGGGGTTCAGCATCCCTCAATTCTGGCCCCTGCTAAGCTGTGAGAGGGAGGTTGTCCTTCTGCCACCTGGGGCCTGACCCTGGGGACCAGGGAGACTTTGTCTCTAGTTCTCTTGGAAGGATCGGGCCCTGAAATTGAGCTTTGTACCCTCCCTTGCATCTTCCTGGGGAATTTCTCTTTTTTCCCGAAATTATCAATTCCATGTGGAATTCTTCAGCTGGGGGGGAGCTTACTTTTGGATCTTTTCCCTGAGCCAGCCTGCTGAGATAGATAATCGATTTGTGCAGATGCAGGACAGAGTTTTCATTCCGTTAATGCTTCGGTTCCTGAGTCTGCTGGGTTCTGATGGATACATTTTCATTAGGATGAGGACGAAGATGATGCCGATCTGTCAAAATATAATCTTGATGCCAGTGAAGAGGAAGACGGCAACAGGAAGAGGCCCCGAAGGAGGAGCCGCTCCCAGTCCCGCTCCTCCCGCTCCTCCTCCCGCTCCTCCTCCCACTCGAGCTCAAGGTCTAGGTCCAGGTAAACGGGTACAGGCCAAGGGTAACACCAGGCAAAATGTCAGTATCTAACTTCTTTATTTACACGTTTGGGTTTTTCTTGATTGAATTAAGGTTTCAACTTTATTTTAAAAGAGTTCATCTTTGATAACCAGTAATTTCCTTTAGATAATGCATTTCTCGAACTTAGCTTTTTAATCTGTTAATGTGGTTAATATATAGAAATATGACCCTTCTCCAAAATGAAGGTTTCAAATGAGGCTTTCCTTTAAGGTATTATCTTATTTTAGCCGTGTACTTCCTTTACTGAAACAACTTCACTGGGAAGAGTGATTGTTTTAGGCTCCAGAGTGGCACCATGGGTCAAGTTCTGCATCTAGAGTCAGTCAAGAAGACTCAGGTTTGAATCTGGCCTCGGACACTAGCCATGTGTTCCTAGGCGAGTCCCTGAAACGCTGTCTGCCTCAGTTTCCCCATCTGTAAAATGAGGATAATCAGAGCACTTCCCAGAGGAGTTGTCTGTAAAGTACTTACAACAGTGTCTGGCACATGGTGTGGAAGTCAATGTTACTCTTGCTGATGTTGTCATTTTTCCTTTCTGCGTGTGCCCAGCATTTAAATGGTGCCTGGCCCATAGTGGGCACTAGGTAGATGCTTATTCCCTTCTTTTTCTAACCTCTTTCCAGGGGTTAGAATAGGTGGGATGGAAACATTCAGATGAGACTCTTGAATGAAGGCATTGACCATTGAAGAGCTCTCTTCTAAGTTTTGTGCTGATGTTTCTTAACATTCTGGAAAATGATCATGAATGAAAAGATCAGATTTAAGCTGCTAAGACGTGGAGGGATGAATGTCTCCTGTCGTTAGTGTCTCTTTCTGTGTCTCTGGAGAGGCCTCTGTGAACTTTTCTGAAGCTGTTAATGATTCACTACAGACTCCCTTAAGGACGGCAGACATCCATGCTTTTACTGTGCTCTGAAGGCAGGTGGATCAGAACTGAGTTAAATTCTTTTACTTTTTAACTGTAACCCTAGAGCAGTTAGAATTTCTTTCATTGTTGTTCCTTTAAATTCCTGCCATTATTTGACTCTCCAGTACTTGGGATGGAACTATTTTTTGGGCGTACTTGGGTTACAAGTTGTACACAGTGAAAACATGTTGCATCCAAATACTAATTAAACATGAAGTTAAGTTCGCCTGCAGAAAAGTGGGTTGGTAGAAACCAGAAGTCTGTTTCCTTCTTTTTCTCTAGTTTCTTGTAGTTTGTCCTTTCTGTTGAAATCTTTGTACCTGAGTACAAATTTTGTGATAGGTACCTGAGTACCTATTTTGTGATACCTAGGTACAGTGAGATCATTGCAAGACTGGGTGGGTTTCACTTTGCTATTGTGGATTTATCCACAGTCATGCCCTGAAGTAATTAAATTCTATGATTGAAGAAAAATCTCAGGTAGAAAAGCATCAGTGCCCTGAATTTACATGACTTCTTTCTTTCAAGTAACTTGGTGTGATTTATGGAGTGATGGTGGGTAATCAGTTGGAGTGTCATAGACGAAGGAGTAGAATGTGATTACGTGTTCTCTTTCAAACATTCATAAAAACTGAAAAGCTTCTTGAAGAAAAAAGGTTTGTTCAGTTTTGTTTTTAAGGTCACCACAATCATTTCTTCGGGTCCGACTCTGGCACTAATTAGCAAACTTCCTTTGAGATAGTGGGTTAATAAGCATTCCTTCCCCTTTTCTCATATCCACTGTTAAAGGCACCTGAGGTGAACACTGGCTTAACTGGATATGAGTCCATTCCCTCCCACGCCACAAGACATGCTTGATTAGCTTTCTCTCTGTTCAGTGTTTCAGTAAAGTAGTCCAGATTGAAGCAAAGGATGGCAGATAGACCAGCCTGTTAAACAGCTTCTTGCTAACTAGGAATAGAAATGAGCCAACCTAGAAGTAGCCTCAACTGAGTCCTAAAGAAAAGTGGGAAGACAGTGGGAATCCCTACATTTCAGGTCCCGCTTCCACAAGGTGAACGTGAAGTTTTAACCATGAACCTACAAAAACATTCGTTTCTCTCTGTGCTCTTAGAGTGTTGAGGAATTTTGAGTAAAATTGATATTTTTGGTTCATTTTAGTAAGTGACAACTTTATTTGTATAAAGTTTGAAAATAGCTTGGACATTGGTGATGGTTCACAAGGCCTTGTAAGCTCTGCCAAAGACGTACAAGGAAAAGGTCCCTGTTAATACTTGTTTTGAAAATGTGTATCCCAGATCCTTGTCTTGCTGCATGAAAGTCAGATGTCTGCGTATCTTTCCTTCGGTGTTCGTAGCCCAAGGCTCGCTTATGTGATACTGGAAAAAACCCTTCCGTGTTGTTCCAGGTCCCGTTCAGGAAGCTCCTCCAGCTCCCGGTCAAGGTCTCGGTCCAGTTCCAGAGAACTCTCGAGATCTCGTGGGTCGAAATCCAGGTGAATGAGGTAGCATTGGCTCTGCCCTGCAGAGAAGGAATCAAAAGGCACCCGAGGGCGTGGCTGCTGCTGCTGCTTTGACAACTTTGTTTTGCTTTTACTTGTCAATTTTATGTTAGCATTAGACAACTAATGCTCTTGCCTCGGCTTAATTTCTCACCCTGAAATGTTTCCATTGCCAGCAGTGTGCCAAGACATTCCCATGATTAAATTTAAATGGTGATTTATGTCGGTAGGATACGATGAGGAGGGACACCACCATCAGATTGGAGCTCCCATTCAGCCCTCAACCCCACAGTGCCCCGGGTGTGCTGACATCTCTTGTAAGAGGAGTGATTTCATGCCTCCTGGCCAGAGCAAGAAAGAAAGGGACTGTCCACTATCGCTTAGCCCAAATACCATCTGGACCAAGAATAGTTCTCTAGTGTAATTCCAGTGAAATCTAAATACCTGCCTTTTGAGCCATTTTTATGGTCCTTTTTCCATCTGCCTTCTTTTTTGACTCCACCTAGAATGCCACCGGAATATTCCAGTGTCCAGGACATTTCCTATAAAATAGTTAGGATGTCAGAGCAGTAGGTAGCAGCTGCCCATCTAGTATCTGCTCAGGCTGTGGTGAGGTGGGCAGCTCTTCTAGGAGGCACCTTGGTGCTAGTTGAGTATGCATTAAGTAGCCTTTACTGTGAAGATGTTGGGGAGCTGAGGGAGAACAAAGTGAAACATTGTATTTGTGCACAAATACTGAAGTCTAGAGCTGCAGTTTTTTTTAAAAATTTGCTAAGATAATTTATTGAGACCTGCCTTACAGAGGCCCCTAGCAAGAAATAGAAGACAGTTTTAAGAATCCAAAATGCCTCAACCGAAGCGTAACAAAATGAGTGTTTTTTTTTTCTTTTTTGGCAAAATAAATGTTCAAACTCAGAAGCCAAACAAGGCGTGAGTCTTTCCTAGCGTTCCCTGAGGTGTTGAGTCAGTAAGAAGAATGTGAATCCCAGTCCTGGGTGCTGTTGCCCCTGGGTTTCAGAAAGCCATCGTGTTCTCTGTTTTCCAGGGCCGGCCTGGGTTTGGAAGGGCCCCCCCTAAATGCCGCTTAGCCAGCGGGCGCTGCAGCTCCCCCAGCCTCCATCCTTACCCTCACATTTTTGCTTGCTCACAACTTTCCAAAGAATTCTCCTTTTGGGCTTTTTATTCTTAATCTCAGCCCAAAGGTGAATTTTTTGGGATGTTTGAGCTAAATGCTTCAGCCATAATTATGTAAGTGAGAATGAAAATAGTCATTACACTCAAAAATATGTACTTTGTTCCCTGAGTAAAACATGTGAATGTCAACACGTCATATTTCATGAATAGTGTTTCCTGAATGAGATTTGTAAATGTTTTAAGGCAGTTTTAGCAAATTATTGGTTATATTTTCATTTAAGTATATAATGATTTGACACATTTGCTGTTTCTTTCTCCTTCCCTCCCCTCTTCTCTCCCACTGCCATCCCTGCTTTCTCAATTGCAACTTGTGTTAAGTTGCCTAATTTCAAATGGATTTAATAATTTTCTTATCCTCAGGAAGTTGTTTTTAAGGTATTTTGATGGTTTTGCTTTTCTTAAATGGGAAAGGTTCATTTTAAAATGCACAATTACATGTGTCATCGTAGTGTGCATTGTGCTTTCCATTCCCCCTTTGCTTCCTTTTTTTGTATGACTTAAAGGAAAATTTAGCCTGATGCAGATATAAAATACCGAGAATGCATCATATTTATAGCCAGCAAAAGATGCCAGTTTTAAAACCTTGGCATTCAATGTTAGCTTCTTTTCGTGACTGAACCAGAGTCTTCTGTTGAGGGAGCAGTAAGTATGTTTGCCTTAGGAGACCGTAGACGTAGGAGCCCCCTTGGGTCTGATAGCTAAATAGTCAGGTTCTTGACTCTGTCATTTAATTCCATGTTTAATTTATTTCTCAATCAATAAAGATCCAGCTCCAGGTCCCACAGGGGGTCTTCCTCCCCACGAAAAAGAGCTTATTCAAGTTCCTCATCATCTCCTGAGAGAGGCAGAAAACGAAGTCGTTCTAGATCCTCTTCACCCGGTGATCGCAAAAAAAGACGCACCAGATCACGGTCACCCGAAAGGTTTGGGTTTCTGTAGAAATAAGAATGGGTGTATTTGAGTGTGGTATACCTTTACTAAAGGCTTGGGAAAGGGTTGAATTTGAGTCACTTTCTTGTCCAACTTTAAAATAATGCTATTTTGTTTTAAACCCAATTTGGTCATGTAGGAAGGCTATAGCTATGTCAAATTGCCCATTGATGGACATTTTTAAATGTTAAGGTATTAGTACCATAGCCAACTCCCAGTTATTCCAGGATGGATTTTGTTTCCATTCCACTTCTCTTTTATTCTTGTTTATTTTTTATCACTGTTCCTCAGCCCATCTTTCAATAAGCAAGGGAAAGGCAGAGGCTACTTTAACTCTTGGGAGTATTGGCCCAAGAGTAAACTGCTTTAGTTCAGTATCTTGCCTGTCGGGAGCCTGAGGCTCTGCCCCACAAGCCCCTGGCCACCCTAGAGATGGGTGAGAATGTAGCTCAGAGGAGATTCCCCCAAGAGAACTGGTGCTTCTCGCCTCAGCTCCCTCCCCTTGTCTTTTGGCCTCCTTTTTCCTAGTCACTGTCTGTTTTATTCCTGTTGGAGGATGGTGGCAGTCGTGCCTGTTGCTCCTCAGCCGTCTGGGTGCTGGGCTGGGTGGCCCCCCTCCCATCTGCCTCCTTGGCAGTGAGGCTGGGCGGTTTCCCTTTCAGTCCCCTTTCGTCCCTCCATGTAGACCTGCTGTGCCCCAGCGGATCAGAGGCAGCTCACACTCACACTGCTCTCTGGGGGTCCTCTCAGGCCCCGGGCTCCCACTCTGTTTTCTCTCTTTGCTGTTCCTGGCAGAAGGTTTTATTTGTTTCTGATCTCCTGCCTTCTCCTTCTCATTCTGACCCTCGGCTTTAGGCCGCCTTGTTTCCTGTCTCATCAGCTTCCTGAGCCATTCTGTAGTCTGTCCATCAGGTCAGATTTGAGTGAAGGTAGAAGATCACAAGGAGCTAAGGCCCCATGTAGTGCTGGGCAGCTTGGCCACACGAATCCTAGGAGCCTTGGCCTTCTCAGCAGCCTGGCTTTTCTCTTCTAATCTTACACTCCAGAGCATGATTCAGGGAATAAGGATGTGTCGGAGAAGACAAGGCCAAGCCTTGCAAAGTCGGAACCATAGCTAGTCTGTAGCTCACATTACCCTAGAAATTAAATGAGTGAGTGGGCAGGGGTCCCGAGGGCATCCTGAAGAGGAGGGGTTTTCTTGAAAGTCCAACACTGTCTACAGCCATTACCCTGTTTGATTGCCAGAGTGGGCTTTCTTCTTTCCTTGTTCTAATAATTGAGAGCTGGCTATATTGAAATGGAATAGTTTTATTTTTCACTTTTATTCAGATTGTACCGCTAATAGCACAGAGTGAAGTCCCGAATCCACCTCCTCAGCCCAGTCCCAGTGTAGAGTCAGCCCCTTTACCTTCAAGGTGTTTGGTTTGCTTGCTGTGGGTCATCGCCACTCAGCGCTCTGCACGCTTTCTCCGTTTTTATCTTCCAGGCGCCGCAGGTCATCGTCTGGATCATCCCATTCGGGTTCCCGTTCAAGCTCTAAAAAGAAATAATGTATTAAAATTTACACCTAAAAAAATTCCAGTACAGTGCATGAAGCATATTTTTAAGAAGTTTGGTGTCTTACTTGGTCAGAAGTGCTAAATCTGCTAGTAGAGGTGCATGTCTGTCGTTGCTTTCTGGAAAACTACAGCTATGTTCATTCTGGAAATTAAAAGTCCATTAGCATTTTAAGCCATAATCCCCCCAGTAATTGTTATGTGTTTATTGTTCTATTATTTAAAACTCTGTTTTCTCTGATTCACCAGAGAGCTTCGTTTTCTAGTATTAGTATGACCATGTTCTTCATTTCCAAATATTTCCTGATAGTAAAGAATCTGCCAACTTTAGGGTTTGAGTCAACGAAAGTACGTGAGGCTCCTGAGCTTTGGGCATACCGCCAGTGACTGTGGGGAAGTAGGTGGAAGCAGGCTCTCCCGACAGTTGAGAGATAAATGGGTCTTCATATAGTCGCCCTTGTCAAAGTGACACTCAGTTTAGGATTATACTCAGCAACAGTATATTGTACAAGTCTGTGAGAAGCGTGGGCAGACGGTGCTGGCTGTGGCTTTGTTTTTCCCTGTTCACTTTTCCTCAACATTGCATCCCAAGACAGTGTTCAGGCTCTTTCTAAGTTAGCAGAGGAGGTGGCTTGTTTCTCCCTGAATTAGTCTGGGGGGGGGCTAAAGCACTCAGTTCAATAGGAGTTTATCTCTTGTGTGTTCATATCTGGCACAGCTATTTAAGGAAACCACTGACACGGCCTTTTGGCTGTATTAACGTTTCGAGTATTGATTTATAGTGGTGAATGTAAGCTCGTGGTATTTTGTTTTTTAAAAGAGCTTGGATGTGACATGTTCCTGAAAGCCCATCCGTGACTGGGTAAACTGGGCTAAAAATCTGAGACTCTTTAAGGAAGAGGAAAATGAGAAACCAGCTGGGAATAGAACTTCTCTTGTGTGAAAAGAATGTGTGTTGTGAGGTTAGCCAGTCATTGTGATGTCCACACTCAGGTGGGACTAGTCACAGCCTCTGACTATTTCACTGCACTGCATGAAATTTCCTTCTGAAGTAGAAGTGAATGTTCCTACACGATGTAACAGCAAATTGTCATTGTCCCCATTCACTTGAAATTGCTTATGGCTTAAAATGCTTTCAGGAATTTGTTTGATTTTTGTATCAAAATCTGGTCTCTGGAACTCTGTTGAGTCTGCCTTCTGGTTTCAAAAAGGGGGGAAGGGGGGTTTTTCTTAACAGTTCCTTCGAGTGGCAATTCAAGGTAAGTATATGGAAGAAGATGAGCAGTTGAGTTTGGTGCCTTTGTGTCATTAAGAAAAGATAAAGGAAAAGTTTGGTTAGTTCAATGAGGGAACTTAAAAGTAACTGAGCAGAAATAATAAAATAATTAACAAACGGAGGCAACCAGAGCAAAATTACATTCTTGATTTAAAAATAAACTAGTTTTAATTTTCTCTTGGACTGATCTAAAAATGAAAGCAAAATGTTTTAGGTAGAAATATTTTGATAATCTTTTTTGCAAAGAATTGAACTTCACAATTTCTTACATACATACATACATTCATACATTCATTCATTCATACATACACACACATACGTACATATGTGTATATACACACACTTTGCTAAATGTAGTTGTAGGTTGCACAAGAACACTTAGTCTCTTGTAATTGTGCCTCTGACTTCTTGAAAGTCTTACCTTCTAAATTGTGAAGATCAGATGATCTCCTAGAAGCTGTGTTACCATTGGTTCCTTCTTGTGTTTTGTATACTTCTCTTTTGCTGTACTTAGCAAATGCAAATTTATGAATTTAGCAAATGGTAGATTACAGAGAATTCTGATGATTATGATTTTCTTTAGTTTCACTAAACTGTACTCGTTTGTTTCATTAAGAAATGATGCTGTAGACAAATGTAAATAAAGCTTGTGAATCAAGCAGCCAAGTGAGTGGTGTTTGTTAAAATAAAATACAGAATTCCAAGCTCTGAATGAATGTTTATTTTTTAAATTCACTAGCATTTTAATGCTTCATTACTTCAAATTCTGTGTTTAGATTTCTAAATCTGTTAGGCCTTTTGAAATGATATCATATTTTGATTCAGTGAACTTTATGCCAGACATTGTGCTAAATATTAGGCGGAGAAGGAAAACCTCTTCCCCTTCCCCCCCAAAAAAGGGGAGGGCATTTGTCCTTAAGAAGCTTACACTCTTATTGGGGAAGGAATGTCATATACATACACAGAATAGGTGAGCTGAGAGAAGAGGGCCCTAGCAGCCCTGGGGACCAGGAAAGGCCTCCCTCCGCCAGAAGGTGGGCTGGGCTTGTGTTGAGTACATTTGTAAGGGGGCATAGTGTTCTAAGCATGAAGAACAGGCTTGCATTTCAAGGAGGCAAGTCTAACTGGGTCCTAGCGTGTCGAAGGACATAGGAAGGAGCCTGGCTTTCAGTGCCACACCGGAGTATCACATGGTCAGACGGGAATAGGGGCAGTCAGAGGTAGGGAGACCCAGGGACACTTACTGCAGTAGGCTGAGCCTGGAGGATTGGAGAGTAATTTTCAGTTGTCCCACTCTTCATCACCCTATTTGGGGTTTTCTTGGCAAAGATAGTGTTTCCTATTTTTGGCTCATTTTACAGATGAAAGTGAGACAGATGTGGTTAAGTGACTTGCCCAGGGTCACACAGGTATCTGAACCTGGATTTGAGCTCAGGTCTTACTGACTCCAGGCCCAGCGCTTTATCCACTGTGCCACCTAGCTGCCCCTCAAGTAAGATCCTCTTTCAGGGTAGTGCTTTTGAGAAAGGACCTGTAAGAAGTAAAAAAAACATTCTTAGGTGCTTAGTTTGAAGTTGAATGTAGTAAAGTCGATCCCTACACCTTCCAGGTTTGTTAGGTACTCCGGTGCAGTCACTGGGTGTTCTTGATCCAGCTTCTATACCTGCCCTAGTATGGGCTTTCTCCTAGACCCTCTGCATTTGTACTTAGTAGTTTGTTTCTCTGGCTAACTTCAAAATGTAGCATTTTTAGGAAGACCTGAATTCAAGTCCTACCTCAGAGACTTGTTAGCTTTGTGCCTCTGGGCAAATCATTCAGCCTGTAAAGAGTTTTTTTTTTTTATTTATTGTTGGCAAAGCTAATGGACAATTGAAGCTAAACAGTCATAGGGCTTAATAAGGATGGATGTAGAACTTCTGTACTTGGACTGAAGAAATTATCTTTACAGGCTTGAAAAAGGTGTGTTACAGGGTGCTCGGTCAAATCATCTGAGAGAAGAAAGCTCTTGGAAGACCCGGTTTGATGATTCTGGTCAGGTGCTGCACATCTTTTATTTCCTGGTGCATTGTAGGCTAATTCAGGCCCTCAAGTTCTGTTCAGGAAAGTTTGCTTCAGAGAAGCAACTTTTTTGGAGATGAATGAGCCCTTGTAATGTTAATGGAGCTTAAGATCTTCCCCGCCCATTAATTGGCCTCTGTGCAGATCATTAAGGGAAGCTTGCTTGTCTGGAAGGCTTTCACACCTTTGGCTGATTTGGGAAGGTTGTGATGCCTTCTGGCTCTGAGAAGTGTGGATCTAATCTGAGTTGGTATTTTGCTTTGGGAGCTGGCTTATGGGAAGGATCTAGTGATTCCCTCATCAAGACTGAGAGGCCACATGTTCAGAGCTCCCCAACTGCTCACATTTAAAGGCTCTCTCAATCCAGGGATGTATGTAAAGTGTGTAGTTGATTCAGGAAGTCAGAGCCCTGTCTGTTGGTCTGTTTCTTTGCTTGTATTTTTCTCTTTTTCCTTTTTGGAGGGCAGTTGGGGTTGTGACTAGCCCAAGGTCACACAGCTAATAAGTGTTAAGTGTCTGAGGCGGGGTTTGAACTCAAGTCCTCCTGACTCCAGGGCCAGAGCTCTGTGGTCTCCATATTTTCTCAAGTTTGGGGTGCTGACTTTTCCCTTGAACTAGTGAATGTGATTAACAAAGGTTATCGACCCCCTTAAGCAGCTGGCTTTCCTAGTAAAGCAGACCTAAGAACCTGTGCCAGCTGCCATCCTGGGGATGCCAGCGTGGTTCCTGCTACAGCCCTGCAGGCAGCGTACTACCCCAGTCTTGGGGGATGCAAGCATCTGCTTTCATTTAATCATTTAACAATAAGATTAGGTTTTACAAAGGAATATTTACTTCAAAGGCATAGCTGAAATGAACATAGAAACACTTCTTCTATCACCTCAAGGATGTAACACTGTCACTCTCTGGGAGGGTGTGAGGATTAAGCTCACGTTTTGACTCAGTTCCAACAGCATTAGCCTCACCACATTCAGTGCCATAAGCCCCTCTGGGCTAGCTTCCTGGAACCCTGCCTTCTCAGGCCTTCCCCATTGGATTGGCAGCAAAACAGTCTAGCATCTTAGACTACGAGGTACCCATGACTTGAGCTCAAGAGAAGGTCCCTCCATTCCCCACACCTGCGGCTGAAGCTTCAAGCCCTTTTCTCTGGACTGGGGGTCTAATTTGGGAGGAAGGTGGCCCTCAGACGGGTCTTGCATGGTATCACTCAGTGAATGAACAAGTTCTTCACTTCTGAACAGGGGCAAAATGGAGGGAGATTGACTCAGGTAGACTTAGGACGCAGCAGTTCTAGCCACAACGTCAAAGGTAAGAGACTGTCCCAATGACAAGGTAGGCCAGCCAGCACAGTATCCAAGCCTGCACCGGGCCTCCTGTCTCCCAGGAGCAGGGCCCTCACATCGTCAGGCAGGAGGACTCCCACTGTCCATGGTCTGGGCATTCACCAAACCCCAGGTACACTGGGATCAAATATACTACCCAGATAGAGCTGAGAAGAGTGTGGGGGGGTTGCCATCTCTGTATTCCTGTAAGCTTGGGCCCCCAGAGTCCCAGCCAGTGATGTCTCTCACTAAGAGGATTCCCTGAAGCTGTTAGCTCCTTTCATGTCTGGAGTATGAGTGAGTTTCGGTTCTCTAGGACCCACCCATCCGACTTCAAGGTCATCATCCAGGCCGGTGGCTGGGGAGCTGAGTCTTAGTTTTCCTGAAGGCCAAGACAATGTTCAGCTGATCCTTTCGGACACTGTGGGTTTGCTGTTGGCTGACACAGTTCATCCTTGGGGCCCATCCTTAGGAGATCACCTTGGTTAGTCCCAGCCAATGGGTGGGCTCCCCCCGTGGCTCAACAGCACATGTGAATATTATAGGTGCCACGGCAAGCATCCAGCATTAATTATTAATAATTATTAAGAGTGCCTGGCAGTCTGGCAGGTGAATAAGATACAAAGATAGTCAGGAAACCAGTCTGCCCTCGAAGAACTTACATCTGACATCTAGTCCCTTGCAGGCCCATTTACCAGACTTGCCCGATGTCCAGTCAAAGTGGCTAATTACCCAGGTTATACAGCTGGTAAGCAACCATCCAAACTTCAGTGTCCAGGGACGTGTTGCTTCTAATAGCCAAGCAAGGCCAGCAAACATTCCTTTCTGCATTTCCACCTACTCGTTGGAGCCGGAATTTATCGGGATTTATGCACTAAGGAAAGAAGGTGAACAATTGGTTACTTGTTTGGAAGTAAGAAACTTACAGTGTATTCCAGGCTCTCTTCCTCAGATCCTTCATGATCTTGTTTCTTCTGTCCCCCACCCTCCAAAATTAAGCTCAATGTTAATTGAGTATCCACAGAATACAAAATCCTTTCTTGGGCAAACAGGATGTATTGTTTGCAAAACCAAGAGTTAGCAATTAATTTGCTTCATTTTGTTGGATTAGGAGGAGCTATGCTGTTCAAATTTGTGTAGCAAATGCTAAACTCACACGAGGGGTCAACCTATGGTCAATGAAGGGAAGGGAAGAGTGAAGGCTAAGTTTGGGGAGCAGCAAATAGGCTGGTTTCAATGTAAAATTGAGAGACGAGTCTAGAAATCAGCAGGGGAGTGACTGGGAGTGGACACCCCTGAATGCCAAGTGGAGGAGTCTGGATGATCCCCCCAGGAGATACGGGGAAGCAGAGGATTCTGGAGGAGAGTGACAACGCCAGATCTGCATTTGGGAGATTCTTTCGGCAACTGTGTGAAGTGTAATTTGAAGATGCTAAAGATGAGAAGTCAGGCGACCAGTGGGGAAGCTCCTGCACTAGGCTGTGAAGGGAATGAGGGCCTGCGTGACATGCTTAGGGCAGTGACTGGGCGAGTGCAGAGAAGAGGAGAGACTCAAGAGCTGCCGTAGGGAGCTAAACTCGGTAATAACAATTAAAGGACTTCATTTAACTGAAGGTCACACATTCAGTGTTAGCTGACTGCACTGATTCAAGGTGAATGTGCACCAGTAAAAACTTGTGGATTGGAAATGGCTTCATCTGTCTGTTTGGGGCAATACAGCAAATGGTGATCTCACGGTTGGAGAGACCCTTCACAGATGCAGACCACGAGCCCTCCATACCTTCTCTTCCTGTGTGTTCTTATCTATACTTTCCTGTAAAGTCTTCGAGAGGAATTCACTCTTTCCTTTACTATCTTAGCGAAACTACTGGTTTGCCACTCTTACCTCTTACTTTAGCTAACTATTTGACTGACCCATCTCCAATGAGCTTCTCTGTCTCTGCTTCTGTGTCTGTGTCTCTCTGTCTCTCTCTGTCTGTCTCTCTCTCTCTCTCTGTCTGTCTCTCTGTCTCTCTCTGTCTCTCTGTCTCTCTCTCTGTCTCTGTCTCTCTGTCTCTCTGTCTCTCTCTCCGTCTCTCTCTCTCTGTCTCTCTCTGTGTGTCTCTGTCTCTCTCTCTCTTTTACCTTTCTCTGTTTCTGTCTGCTTCCCACCCCCCACCCCCCACTTCCTCCAGGGCTCGTGATTTCTTCAGGGTAGGGAACTCTCAGGGAGAAAGTTGCTCTGCCTAGACAGCCTAGCACTGCCCCTATAATTTATAGTTAGAGTTGCTGGGAACCCTGCCTGGTCCAGGGTCTGCCTTCAATCCACATCTTCCTAGCTCTAAGTCCAGCTCATTATCCATTACCCACTCCTGCCTCCCTGAAATCCGGCTGTCTTTTTGTTTTTTTAATTAATGTGTCTGGTATTTACTCACCTGTGACCTTGTTGCTTCAACCCCAGTAAAATATAAGCAGCTTGAGGGCAGGAGCTGTTTTTGCTTTTGTGTTCCCCATGCCCAGCAAAGTGGGATGAGGAAATTAAGGCAAATCTAAAGTTAAGTGACTCATCCAGGGTCACACTGCTAGTAAAAGTCTGTGACTGGATTTGAACTCAGATCTTCCTTCCCTCCTCCCTCCCTCCCTTCCTTCTTTCGTTCCTTCTGTGTGCAACAGCACAATAAATGAGTTTGGAGACTGATTAAGAAAGTAGAAAAAAGTTTATTTATTCTTTCTCATGAGAAAGGGCCCTTGGCCCCTATTGCCCAAATGGCGTCTGCCAGGGAGAGAGCAGCAGGTAGAAGCAAGCCCATGGTTATATAACCTAATGCAGAAACCCAGCCCCCAACCGGGGGTTTCACTCTCATTGCTGGGGAGGCCAGCCCATTACCTAAGCAGGGAATCTATCTTGGAGACAAAGGACACAGAAACATGTGTGTGTCCAATGCAAGGTCAGGAAGGCAGTTTTATCCTTATTTGGCATACCTTGTGCTGAGGTGGCACTGGGGAGGGTTCCAGATTCCTGTAAGGTCAGGTGACCTCTAAATTTAGGCCTAATGGATACTGAAGCCACTCTAGATTAGATTTTTCAGAATGGGGAAATTTCACTGCAGATTATCACTCACCCTTCCTTCCTTCCTTCCTTCCTTCCTTCCTTCCTTCCTTCCTTCCT
>NW_027185852.1:4584903-4606557 GCF_028583685.1 Petaurus breviceps papuanus
TTCCTTCCTTCCTTCCTTCCTTCCTTCCTTCCTTCCTTCCTTCCTTCTTCCCTTCCTCCCTTCCTTCCACAATCATATTTGTGCTCACGTATTAGTTGTCTCTGCACTGAAGGTACCTTACATGTTCCTACCGTGTTTCCCTGATAATAAGACACTGTCTTATTAATTTTTTGGACAGAAAAACACCAGAGGGCTTATTTTCAGGGGAGGGCTTATTTTAATGAACATTGACAGCAATTTTAATAAACAGGTAAATGTTTATTAACAAAAAACTGTACCTTTATTCAATAAGCAAATCACTGGGGAAGAACAGGATGACTCATTCACTGCTGCAGCTCTGATTGGATGCAGCTCGGAGCTCAGCGTGCGTTTGGGGGGAGGGGCGGGGGACGGTGCCGCAGGGGATCACCTTCACTACAGTAGCAATCTCAATAGGGCTTATTTTCAGGGGAGGGCTTATTTTAGAGGAATTTTACACAGTAAGGGGAGGGATTATTTTCGGGATAGGTCTTATTATCGGGGAAACACGGTAGGACCAGAAGTCATTGCCTCCCTTACACAGCTAGAAAGGCTTTGCGTTTGGCCTGGGCCCTAGGCTTCCCTGAAGACCAGTCTATCTGTGTTCACAAACAGAAGCTGGGCAATCTGGTGCTATTTACCCCAGGGCAATGTGGCAAATGTATCCAGGGATGGGGGTTTGTATCTATGGGGGGTGGGGGGCACATCATCACACTCATGCATCATTCTTCTTGCCTGGATTATTGTTAAAGGCTCATGTTATCACAGATTTACAAAGGAAAGTGACCCTTTGAACAAATGAATGCATGGGAAAACATTTGTGAAGCACTGACTGTGTCCCAAGGCTGTGCTAAGGGACAGCGATGCAAATACAAAAGCTAAGATAGACTCAGCTCTTCCAGAGTTTCTATTCTAATGGGAAAATCAGAGATAAGCTCACCGAGACCAGGAAGGGAGTCTAGTTTGGGAAAACCCAGGATTGGAGAACAGAAGCCTAGGGGAGAAGAGGGATGCATCCTTCCCAGTAACAAAGGCAGTGTTGATTTCCTTTTGGTGTGAGAACTGAAAAGTTAAGGCTGGATTGGGAAGAAGAAGCTATGTTCATGGGGGCAGGCAAAAAGACACCTGAGGAATGAAGTGCAGAATGGCTGGAACCAGCTCGCTGTGCAATGGGTCCCCGGAGGCATCTCCCAACCAGAATACGGGGACAGCAGAGTGAGCAGAAAGCGTCCATTTTTAAAGGTGAGGGAATGAGACAGAAGGTGCCGAGCCGTCCCCAACCTCACATGGAGAATCTCCTCATTCCCTGACCCCCTGGCAGCTTCTGCCCCCTGTCATGGCCCCCTGTGTGGCTGCCTCATGCATGTTTCCACAGCAAGGTTACGGCCATGTAGCGGCTTTGTCCAAATCCTTCCCTGGGCTCCCTCATTTCTCTAGTACAGAATAAAGACTGTCCACCTGGAGCTCTCAGTCCCCGCCAATCCCGCTCACCGAGTTCTGCAGCCTTATTTTACGCTGTTCTCCTTTGGGCCAACCATCCCCCTCCCCCGGTCCCCTGCGCGCTGGCACATAGATGTAACATCTGGCGCCTTCTTGCCTTCGAACCAGCTCTTCCACATCTGGACTCCACTCCCTCCGCAGCGCCGATTCTCGGAGCCCGGCCGCCCCTAGCTTTTAGCGTTTGCTGTCTCTCTAAATTGCTTTATACTTACTTACCTGGGTGCCTTGTACAGCCCCTAATGAAATGTAAACCCCATAAGGGATCATACATTTAGAAATGGAAGGGTCCTTGGAGTCCAACCCCTCATTTGACAAATGAGGAAACTGAGGCACAGGGAGGGTAAATGGCTTGCCTTTGGTTCCCCAACTAAGAAGTGTGTGAGGAAGGATTTGAACTCAGGTCTTCTAGCGCTCCATGTTTTATGTTCAGCGACCGCCTAGCACAGTGCTTTCAAAATAGCAAGACTTCTCTAGAGATTAACTGAATTTCTGGGCTCATCGTCCAAACCAATGGCAGTTGAATTGGATTCTTAAAATAATTTCATTATTTTACCTTTAAAATGGCCCCTCAGGCCTGAGGAGGTGGTTTCTCAAGTTTCTCAAGGTGAAAGGGATGGGAACTAGTCGAAGACTGAAATGCTCGGGCATCATTGTTCATTTCCGTCAGCAATTCCTCTAGGGAGCAGATCCGGGGGCCGGTGCTCCTCCACACTGGAGCGGCATCCTGTGACTAGCCAACAGAACGCTGGATGGTGCTATTGTGTCAGAGAAGTGCAGCTCCAACCTTCACCAAGCAAAAGGGGCCAAACGGCAAAGCCAGAGAGAGCCTTTCTGTGACTCCCAGTCACATCTCCAGCCCGTGGTTGATAGGAGGGATAGAATAGGTGACCGGCAGCAATGCATATTGCCTTTCCTGTATAAAAAACAAGCAAAACCAAAAAGCAAAGCAATCCTTTTAAAAAGAAACAGGGGAGGAATATTGCTGCCTGCTGAATTTTAGAATCTGCCCTTTCATTGGAAGCTAATTGTGCTTATTCCTAGCTTAATGTGTCACTTAGCCTGTCTGCCTCAGTTTCCTCAACTAGAAGATAGGGATAATAACAGTGCCTATCTCCCAGGGTACTTGTGAGAATCAAATGAAATGAGATTTGTAAAGCAGCCGATAAATGCTACATGGTCATTATTATTATAATTAGCTCAGATGGGGCCAGTGATGTCAGTTACCAGGTATGGGGCAAAACCCCTTTGCACTCCCCAGGGTCCAACTTGTATGTGTGTGTGCCTGGGGGCAGCTGGGCTTGTCCATACTTGTTGACCTGGATTCTAGAGCTAGCTCTGCCCTGAATGCCAGTCTTGAAAAGTGAATTTGAGCTGTCTGGGACCCCCTTTCCTTATTTGTCAAAGGGGAGGGTTGAACTAGATGAAGAGGCTTCAGCTTTAACATACTAAGTTCTAGGATTCTTAAATGTCAACAAGAATTCATATCATACTAAGATTGACTAAGGGGAAGTGTGGTTACGCACATAGAGGAATCTTGGCAGAGTTAGGAAGATTGGCTTTGAGTCCTATTTGGAACACAGATTGGCCGTGTCAGATGTGACCCTAGGCAAGTCACCTAGCCTCTCCATTTCCCCAAGTAACATTCTAAAACCCTAAGTTTCAGGGAAGTGCTTACTTGAGTCCTTGGAGGAATCCCCCAGTATGACAGAGGATGCTAGATAACAGTAAAGCTAATAATGACTAGAGGATTTGCGAAGAGCTTTTCAGACCTCTCCTTGGATCCTGACAACAATGCTCCCAGGGAGGAGGGAGATATCCTAAGCTCCATTTTATAGAAGAGGAGCCTGAGGCTCAGAAGGCAGCGATTACTCAGGACAACACTTCATATGAGTCAGGACTTGAACTCAGGTCTTCCTGTTTGCCCAGCACTCCTACGAAGACTACTTCTCTCTCCCAAGTCTGAACCAACCAACCAAACTAAAACTGAAATGGAATGTGGACATGGAAATAAGCATAGACCACATTGTCCACCAAATGACATTTAGAATGGCCCCCAATCTTTCTAATGAAAATCCAAGGGAGAGTCCAGTGGTTCACATTCTAGAAAGACAGCGTGTTCCTGGGAAGCAGAGGAAGGTTGAAGTGGAAGAAGATGAGAAGGATCTCCCTTGAAGACCTGGAATTCAGCCAGTTCAGTGATGTGCACTTTGAATGTGCAGGGTCACACTAGTCAGGGAGCATGGAAAGGCCCATTACTGAGACCTGGAACATCATAGGTGTCCCAGGCTCTGGGAGGCTGCCTGGGGAAGAGAAGGAAAAAGAACAAGTCCACTTAGGAAGGGGATCAGCAAAGGAAAATGGCCAAGGTTTCTTCTGACCCAGAAAGCAGCTTAGCCCTAGAATCCTTACTAGAGAAACTCAAGACCCTGCTCATTTTCAGTAGAAGATGGAACCTCCAGGGCACACCATTAAAACAAAACTTTAATTCACTTTAACCCACATGTTTCTCTAGCAGGTGTCTATAGCTAAGCCTCTTGTACCAAATGTTATTCCACCAAAGAAAAAAATATGCCCACATCATTCTAGAACTGCAAGCCATTTGTCCAATGCAGGCTGGAAATGAATTTCAAGGCCATAAATGCTCTGAAGGAGGCAGATTTTCATAGTGTTGTATTTGTTGCGCTTTTTAAATGAGCCCATATCTGAAGGTTTGATGGGAATGTATTTGTTGAGCTGAGAGGTGTTCCTTCCTATAAAGTATAACCTACACAGTTGGAGTCCATTTTCATTTCACTGCCAGACTTGGCACAAACAAAGAATTAATGCTGAGAAGCGACACAGGCTAGCATGACAACCTCACCAGGCAAAAAAGATAAAATTAAAGGTGAGTTGTGGTTTAGGGCAGCTGTGGGAGTGAAGTAACAGCTTCATTCTGGGGGGGTTTCTCCTTCCCTCTGAAAAATGATTGGCCACCAACGATCAGTGAAGCTAGGTCTGTGTAGTACTAAGCAAAGGCTTTGGGGCAGGAATGCAGAGTCCAGGTGGGCGTGGAGAGGAGAAATTTAGGTCTTCTCAGGAACCACTCTTTACAGCTAAATTGGAAACTAATCTGCTTGAAAGAGATGGTCTTTCAAGCAAAAGAGCTGATGGGTACAGAGACTGCTCAGATCTGGCTGGAGGTAGAAACAATGAACTTCATGTAGCTGGAAAGAATGAATAGAGCGCTGGGCCTGGAGTCTGGAAGACCTAGGTTCAAATTCATCCTCAGACACTAGCTGTGTGTCTCTGGGCAAGTCACTTCACCCTGTGTGCCTCAGTTTCCTCACCTGTAAAATGAGCTGGAGAAGGCAATGGCAAACCACTCTGGTGTCTCTGCCAAGAAAACCCCAAATGGGTCAGCAAGAGTCTGTCACAACTGAACAACTACAAAGCTGGAAAGAGAGACAGCTTTGCAGTCCAAGGCCATGGGATTCAAATTCCAGGTCTTCAGCTTTTTCCCTGGATGGCCTTGGACACTTTTCCTCTCCTGTAAAATAAAAGGGTTGTAGGAGAGATCTCCAAGGCCACTCCTCCTCCAGATCTCTGACTCTGCTTACCTTTTTCCTCTCTGCTATTTGAAGAAAATTGCACTTTGGAAGTTCCTCTCAAGTCCGCCTGTTTCCTTGATGCCTTTTGCCACCTAAGGGGGGATTTCACCTGGGTTCTCCCTAGCTTGGCAGACTGGGAGCACTGGATCCCAAGAGATAATGCTTTGGAGGTCTATGTGGAGGGGATATAGGTTTCAAAACCTGAAGTTCCCCACGTTGTTTAGGAACCTATGAAAAGTTCAAATCTCTCCTCACACACCAAGTATGTGACTTTGGGGAGGTCTCTGGGCCTCAGTTTCCTCATGTGCAGATAACTAGGTGACTCAGTGCCTCATGGAATGAGGGAGCTGGAGTCAGGAACATCTGATTTTAAATCTTGCCTCAGACATCAGTTGTGTGACTCCGGATAGGCCATTTAACCTCGGTTTGCCTCAGTTTCCTTATCTGTAAAATGGGCATAATAACAGCATATAACTTTCAGGGTTGTTGTGAGGATAAAGTGGGGTGACATTGTAAAGCTCTTTGCAAATCTTAAAGGACTGGGCATGTCAGCTATTATCTGTAAAAGAGGAGTCTGAACTACTCGACTCTGACACCAGATCAGAACTAAGGGTTGCCCCTTCCTCGCCCTGTCCCACTCCGACCCTCTTGGCAGGATTTTCCACCTGCATACATGCTGCCTCAATTCAGGCTGATTCCATACAGGATCTCCCATGTCCACTTGCGCCAAAGCCTCCCATCTATTCCTTTCTGGTGGGGACGGGGGCGTGTCCCCCACATTTCAGCTGGGGCTAGAGAATCTGCCTGGTCACCCTCAGGGCGCCAGACTGATCGTCGCCGCGGCGTTTCTAGGCTGGCGAATGGTGCTTCCCCACATCATCTCCCAAAGCGAATCCTCTCTTCTGCACCTCCCCAGGAGGTGATGATCACCGTATCTCCAGGCAGAGGTAGGAGGCAGCGTAGAAGGGGACGGCGGAGCGAGGCGAGGCTCACCGCCTCCCCTCTTTCCCAGACTCAGACGATCAGGGGAAGAACCTTGGGTCCCCTGGGTGCTGTGGAGAGGGCCCCACAGAGAGCACGGAAGCATGAGCAGCGCAGGGCAGTAGGGGAAGCAGAACTGGGGCTGGGGGCAACCTGCTCAGGGGAGTCCTCGGGGAATCCTCTCCTGTGCACTAGCAGCCCGATAGCCAGCTGCCAAGTGGGGCGCGGAGTCCGAGGGGCCGCCTCCTCCCTGCGCCTTGGGGCGCCCCGCCTCCCTCAGCCTTATAGAGAGGCGGGGGCCGGACTCCGGCTTCTCGCGGAGCTGGAGGGCCGGCGAGCAGGGCGGGCGCGGACGGCGCGGCGCCCTTGACCAAGCGGCCAGAGTGGCGGCTCCGCATAGCGCCGGGGCGGCGGCGAGCTAGCTCCGGGGGAGCCGGGGGAGCGGCGGCGCTGGGCACCATGGCTGGCAGAAGGACCCGAGCAGAGGCCGTCGCCAGCCTCCCACTGCTGCGCGTCAACGGACGGCTGTCCTTTCCCCTGCTACGACTGCTGCTGGCCACGAAGGAGACATGAAGGAGCCGGCGGGCAGGACCGGCGCCCTGGGGGGCTCCCCCTTTTGCAGCCGCCTGAACCACTCGTACCCGGGCATGTGGGGATCCGAGCTGCCCCCGCCGCTGGACGGCAACCGCACGGGCTCGCGGGCCGCCGAGGAGTGCGGCTCCGTGTCGGTAGCCTACCCACTCGCCATGATGATCACGGGCATCGTGGGCAACGCTCTCGCCATGCTGCTCGTGGCCCGTAGCTACCGTCGCAAGGAGAGTAAGCGCAAAAAATCCTTCCTGCTGTGCATCGGCGGCCTGGCCCTCACCGACCTGGTGGGCCAGCTACTAACCAGCCCAGTGGTCATCGCCGTCTACCTGTCCAAGAAGCCCTGGCAGCAGCTCGACCCGTCTGGCCGCCTGTGCTCCTTCTTTGGCCTCAGTATGACCACATTCGGCCTCTGCCCCCTCTTCATCGCCAGCGCCATGGCCGTCGAGCGGGCACTGGCCATCCGCGCACCGCACTGGTACGCCAGCCACATGAAGACCCGAGCCACCCGGGCAGTGCTGCTGGCCGTCTGGCTGGCGGGGCTCGCCTTCGCCCTGCTGCCCGTGGCCGGCGTGGGCCACTACACCGTCCAGTGGCCGGGGACGTGGTGCTTCATCAGCACTGGAGAGCGCGGCGCTAACCGCACCGGCTCGGCGCACAGCCGCGGCAATCTCTTCTTCGCCTCCACTTTTGCCTTCTTGGGGCTCACGGCGTTGGCTGTCACCTTCGTCTGCAACCTGGCCACCATCAAGGCGCTGGTGTCCCGCTGCCGGGCCAAGGCCACGGCCGCCCAGGCGGGTGCCCAGTGGGGCAGGATCACCACCGAGACAGTCATCCAGCTTATGGGAATCATGTGCGTGCTCTCCGCCTGCTGGTCTCCCTTGTTGGTAGGTCCCGGCTGGAAAAGGGGAGGGTGGGGTGGAGGACGCAGGACTGGGCGGAGGCAGGTATGAATAGGTATGATTGTATGGGGAGGGAGAGAAAGCTGGCAAAGCAGTGTGTGTGTGTGTGTGTGTGTGTGTGTGTGTGTGTGTGTGTGTGTGCCTGCGCCCGCGCGTCCACGGCGGTGGGTGTCTGGAGAGTTACCAGGGAGTGAGGGATTGGGGGCAGAAGTCTCATACCCCCTGAGGGGGGAGCACGGGATTATCAGTTGTCGCTTAATTCTCTGTGTGCGGTGTGTTTTCTCCTTACCCCAACTGACAGCTCCCTCTGTTTCGAGCTGTGTGGCATTCTCACAATCCAAGGCACTTCTTGGGCTTCCACCCCACACTATAAGGATCTACAAACACATATATGGAGCCAGCTTTCAGGTTGGCGAAGGGACTTGGGGTGAAAGATCCAGAGCCCTCAAAGGCCCAGCGCCTTCATTTCACGTGACGAGGGAATGTAAGGGTCGGGCTTGGCACGCAGTGCGGGTCAAGGGGAAGATTTAAGCCCCAGGTCCTCTGACTCGCCAGGGTACGAACTACACTGTCTTTCTTATCTTATTTGCTCCTCACAGCCACCCTTGGATGATGTGGAGGATATTATGATCTTCCGTTAGTGGCAACCCAGGATCGACGCCATCATTCCCCACAAGAAACTTATCTCTGGCCAAGATTAATTAATAGCTGTCAGAGGGAGGAGTCG
Organism: Petaurus breviceps papuanus; assembly: GCF_028583685.1. Taxonomy (NCBI): domain Eukaryota; kingdom Metazoa; phylum Chordata; class Mammalia; order Diprotodontia; family Petauridae; genus Petaurus; species Petaurus breviceps. The sequence continues at coordinate 4,593,207 of NW_027185852.1, forward strand.
AACCCACGACCGCCTCTGACTCTCCTCCAGATCTCTCTCCCAGCGCTCAGGTTTGGGGCTCATCTGAACCCGGCAATAGGGATATGAGGGCACCTCCTGCGCATGAAACCAGACGACAGGGGCTCAAACAACTGGGCGGCCCCTGGTCCTGCAGTCCTCAGTTTGCTTCCCCCAGGTGGAAGTGGGATTGGGTTGGATCGCTATCAGCCACGTCCCTGGGCGTCTGGGCCAGAGAAGCCCCTTCTCTTTGGAGCCCCTCCCTGCCTGAGAGCTCCAACAGTTCCACAGGGCTCCCCTTCCTTGGGACACCCCCTTCTCTTTTCCTCTGTGGTCTGAGCAATTTTAGCTGCGCTCAGACAAGTGTAGTTTCCTGAGGGCAGCCACATCACAGGAAGCTCTGCCTTTGCGCCTACCTGCGTGGGAGGCTCCTTCAGGTACACAGGGAGGGAGGACACTTAGCCCCCAGGCCACTGAAGCCAAACACCCCACCCCCTCCCTGCTCCTGCTTTCTTTCTTTCGTCTGTTTTTTTAATTTGAAGTTCACCATCACAAACGTTTCTGTATACAAAGAACCAAAGAAAGAGGAGTGTATTTAAAAGAGTGAATTTATGTTATTGATCTTTTATACAGTTGTTTTCAGAAGTGATCTTTGGGTGTGCATTTTAGTCCTCTCTGTTCTCAGCTAAATACTTTTTTAAAAGGAAAATCAAATAGCAAACGGCAACATTTTATTTAGACGTAGCGCCTAGCCCAGAATTTAAGACAAAAGGCAGGATGGGGCGCTGGAAAGAACAGCATTCGATTTTTTCTGTCTGACACTTGGTATACTGGCAATGTAACTGGTGGCAAATTCCTTCATCTCTCTCCGCCTCAGTTTCCTTCTCTGTAACATCAACATCAGAATTTCTACAGTCAGGGAGGCTAGGTGGTGCAGTCAATAGAGCCCTGGGCCCTGCAGTCAGGAGGACCTGAGTTCAAATTCGGCCTCAGACACTTAAACACTTACTAGACATGTGACCTTAGGCAAGTCACAACCCTAATTGCTTCTCCAAAAAGCAAAAAAAAAAAATTTTTTTTTAAAGAATGCCTATAGTCCTCCTCCTCAAAGGTGGATGTGAAGACAAAGAATCTGACCAGGATTTGCCTTATTATGTGAGCTGGTTGTATTATCGGCCTTACTAACTGTGTGACCTTGGACAAATCACTTAAGCTTCTCGGGCTTCTGTCTTTCCTTGTCTATAAAACGAGGTTGTCAAAGAATCTAAGAACTTGGATAGGAAAAAAAAAAAAACCCTCTTTATTTTTACTAACATTTAACCAATTTAGTATATCCTTCAGTCACAAATTTAAACCCCCCCAGAGACACAGGTGCATGTGGGAAAGCACCTGAGAAATGGCCCCCGGCATCACTAGACTGCCCAGGAGGTCTATGAAATAAACAAGGTTCAGAACTCTGGACCAGGTGACGCATGTGTCCCCTTCCAGCTCTGAATTGTTACCCTAGGAATATCTAAAAGTCTCTGCTCATTTTAAAGCACTGCCATTATTATTAACAACACAGTGGTTTAACCAAAACCTGCAAATAGTTTAGATGCTTTTACTGCTAACAAAGAGAAAACCTAAATGTGTGCATCGACGAGGGATGGATTTGGAGTTGGGGGGACTGGGCTCGGAGCCCCAGATCTGCTTCGTTGGCCAAGTCCCTGGGCTGCTCGAGGGCTGAAAGCTGCTCCCCAGGATCTTTCCTGGCTCCAAATTTCTGCTCTCTGTTCAATGTAGAGTATAAGAGCTGTCACTCACATAGGAAAAGAAGGGGAATTGGCCGGGTCACTTTTCTTTTCTGTTTTGGGATCCCTGGCATCTCAAACAGAGCCTGGATGGTAGGGGATGCCTAAGAAATGCTTCCTACTTTGTTGGTAACTGTGGAGTCTTTCTGACATGACCACTTGCCTCTCTCTGACCTCATCCTTTCCTGTTACTCCAAAACTTCCCCAAACACAATTAAGCCACATAGCAGTAAATGCTCACTGCTTTGGAGTCAGAGGCCCTGGGTCTGAAGGGGACTTTGGACGTTCTGGGGAAATTGACTTCAGCAGTTTGGGTCCCAAGGTCTGCCCCAGGAAAAGGATCATACCAGGGGAGATGTTCTCCAATTCATGTCACCACAAACTCAGTCATTATTTCATATATTATTAGTGATCACATATATATATATACATATATATATATATTATATGTATATATATATATATATATGCCTAAGGGCCCTTCCTATCTTTGGTCCTCAGGAGACAGAAGACAAGTGACTGATCAGTTTCATTTGGGACTGCTGTTTTTTAAAATCATGACCACAGTGGATTCAGGAAGAATCCAGAGTCTGACAGCTGTAATGGGAGATGTCAGGATTCAGTCACTGTTGAGGAAACGTCTCCTGAGTGTCATGACATAGGCTTGGAGATGATACTTTCCCTGCTGCTGGACTGCATCCATCAAAGGGAGCACTCAGATCTGCTAAGTGGTATCTATACACTATTAGCAGTGGAAAACTGGAAAAGATCTGAGACATCACGTTCTGATGCCCTCAGAGGATCATTGTATGTGTTCGTCCAGCTGAACCTCCCTAGTTTACAGATGAGGCCCAGAGCATTTACGTAACCCACTCAAAGTCATGTGGGTAGGACAGAGCCGGAAAATGGGCCCTTGGTTCAAAACCAGCAGCTTTTCCAGGGTCTCGAGCTTCCTCAAGTTCTCTTGGAGACTGACTCTGTACTAAAAAAGCCTGGAGGGAAGTGACTATGGCCCCCACACAGGAAGGAGGAGAGCTGAGATAGACTGCACTCGCTGCCTCCAAGGCCAGAGTGCCTCCCACAATGCTGGACTGCCTCTGGCTTGTCTGTCCTTGTAACAAACATTATATTTTAAAATCAATAAAGTGAGGGCTTGGAGCTCAGGGAAAATCTTTGAACTTTTTTTTAAATGAGGGAAAAAGAGAAGGGGAAAGAGAGGAGGAGGTGAAGGAGAAGAACACAAGAGACAGATATAGACAGAGAGATAGAGAGAGGAAGAGACAGAGACAGACAGAGAGAATGTTTCTGCTGACCTGCAGACATCTGCATGCAGTCTCAGCTGTTGGGAAGGGTCTACTCCCTTGTTTTATGTAAAAGAGCCTGAGACATAACCTTCATGTTTGTGTAGGAGGGTCTCCTGTCCAAAGGTGGATGGCGTTTGAACAAAGAAAGTGGCAAAGGTTTCCTTTCAGTAGAAGATTGCAGAGAGGTGAGAGGCCATCACCAAAATATCCTGAAACAGAATTTTGTGAGTCATAACATTGTACTGGGAGGAAGCCCACATTCACACTCCTCACTCTGACCAAAAGGAAACTTTCTTCAAGTTTTGTTTCTTTTTTTCTTCTCTTGCACCAAAGACCACTTAGGAGAAGTTGACTGACACAATGATCATGTCTGATGTTGAAGGTGACATACTGCCCCCTCAACCTCTTGACCCTTGACTGAGAAGAAATCAAGTGTGTTTGATTAGCTGGGACCCAGATTGGTTATCACGTTATTTAGCACTGGGATGGTTTTCCACGTCACTCTCATTCCCCTTCATGTCATTCAGCATCAATTCAGAGTCATCAGGGCCTCTAGCATTTCTCTGACTCCCTTTCCTACCATTTTATAGGTACACTAGGGATCTGTCCTATTCATGAACCATTACTTGTTGGCCATTCTCCAATTGATGGGTAATTACTTCATGTTTTGTTTGTTTGTTTGTTTTGGAAATGGTTTATTCATAGGATTGCAGATCTAGAGAGGGGAGACCTCAGAGGCCTGTTAGGCCAGTCCTCACTTTGGGAAAGCTGAAGCCTCAGAAAGTTCAGTCATTTGCCCAAGGTCACAAAGGTAGGAAGGATCAGGTGATAAGGGCTTGGGTTTAAATCAAAGGTCTGCCTCTAGGTCCAGTAGCCTTTCCTGTGTCCTCTGCTGTACATCCTTGATGCCTTTTATTAATGTGATGATCATTTCTGGATATTTCCCACTTCCTCCCACCCAGTTAAAATCTCCCTTAGATAATTAAGATAATACTTCTACACAAGGACAAGTCGTCAACTCAAAACCACCAGCCTAGAGACATGCACTTTATGTAAAATTCTGCCCCTTCTTAGCTGAGGATGAGGAGGTGTGCGATGCTTTCACTGGCTTTTAAAATTACTCCTTATTCACCTGCTATCTATTCTCAGAGCACTGAGAGTCGAAGGATAATGCTAATTAAATATCAATTCGGAGAGTCCTCTTTCCTCAGACAATTAGGACTTTAACTTTTGGGTTTGGGGAGGGGGTGAGGGAGAGAAAGAGAAATATTAACTCACACAGTACCAATATGACTATCTGAATATATACAGAAAAAGAGAATGGTTCGTGTGTACTTGAAATAAAATCTGTTTTTTTTTTTCAGAGTTCATAAAATGTAAGAATGGTTGGTTTTGTTTTAAAGGTGACAGCCCAGTGAGAACCATTCAGAACCTTACTGCCAGGGTAGTAGATAGCTTTCCGATTCTACCCATGCCTGAGGCAGAGACCCCTCATTTGAGGCCCGAAGTCAAATCCCAAACTAGGTTCTGATTTCCGAAGCACTTTCCATCCATTATCTCATTTGTTCCTGGCTGCTCAGTGCTGTTATCGTCCTCATTTTACAGATGAGGGAAACTGAGGCAGGAAGTGGCTGAGGTCAGATTGAACTTGGGTCTTCCAGGCTCCAAGGCCCATTGCTTTATCCACTGCACCACCAAGTGTTTATGTAAGTTTGTTGATGCTAAACAAATATCAAACCAGTTCTGCTTAGCATGGATGAGGTCCACAGGTAGGGCCCCATAGGCCCAGGGAGCTCCAAGGCCCCTTCCAGAGTCTAGAAATCATTACCTATTTTATTACACTATAAATTACTTTTAATATGCCGCAGGCCTCCTCAGTAGGTACCAGGCTAACTTTGTGCAAGTGATCAGGTTTCACATGAGTGCAGGAGCCATATGACATGAGGGCAGTGATCCCCTTGCTTCAGAATCCTGGGCTGCATTTGGGGTTTTGCAATAGAAGATAATCCGACCTCTGTGTTCGCATTCGGAGTACCAGCTAGTTCTACCCTTACAGAAATGCTGGCCGCTCAGGATGACTGAGCTCCCATTCGGTACGCATTTTGTCCGCAGTGAGCTCCGGCCCTGAGCCCTGTGCTAGGCTGAGGTCAGTCCTGGCTGCCATGCTTGGTGGGATGCTCTCCCTCCTCACTGTCCTGTCCCCTTCAGCCACGCTCAGTCATCTTTCCTCTTCATTACTGTCCCCTTCACAACAATTGCCTGTCAGTTTTTCTGGATAACTTTGTGGATATTTACGTATTTGTCCGTTTTGCTCCACCTTCCCCCATTAGAATGGAAGTTCCTTGAGGACAGGGGTTTTCTTTGTGTCTTGCATCCCCAACCTGTAGTTCAGTGGCTGGCATGGGGTAGGCAGCCAGGCATAACAAAGGACAGAGCCCAGGACTTGAGTCGAATCCTGACTCAAACACTTCCAGTGGCTTTGTTGTCGTCTGGCCTCCTTTCTTGAACAGGACCAAGGACATCGTGAGGGGGGATGTCTTGACTTGAGCATGAATTGGATTGGAGCGAGGCAGAGCTATGCACAGTTGTCAGCTCACTGTCTCCTCCAGAGTCACTGACAGCCAGGGGCAGGACAAAAGTCAAGAGGACCTGCAATGTAACCTTGGACAGGTCACTTAACTTCTGTTTGCCTCAGTTTACTCATCTGTAAAATAGCAATAGTAATAGCGCCCTCCCCAGGGTTATCATGAGGACCGACGGAATGAGACAATCTTTGTGAAATATTCAGCACACAGTAAGTTGTACATAAATGTCGGTCATTATTGCTGTTTTGAATAGTATGATTATAATAAGAGGAGAAGTCCTCTCTGGGAGGGCAAGCAAGCTGGATGACCATTGTCAGCCATCTTTCAGAAGGCTTCACTTTGGAGTGTGAGTTGGACCAGATTCAGGCCCCTCAAGTCCCTTCCAAGTTTTAGGGTCACAAATGTGGACCTGGAAGGAGCCTTTGAGGCCCCTTAGTCCAACTCTCTTACTTTATAGTTCCTAGAGTCAGGTGACTTGTCTAAGGTCACACAGGCAGTAAGTCAAGCAGTTGAAATTTGACCTCAGGTCCTGTGACTCCACAGCCAGTAATCTTTCCTCTTCGGACATTGCCAGTCCTGCAATTCTTAGTAATATGGATCCATATGAAATCATGAGAGGACAAGGCAAAGGTGAGTGTCCTCTGTGCCCCCAGAGAATGCTACAGAGAGTAAGTGCTTTTGGGTGTCTAAGGAGTCCTGAGAAAAGCCTTCCTCTCCAGGGCACAGGACAAGGCTTAAGACAGCCAGGACACACTTCAACTTAGGAAGAGCCAGCCTCGAATCCTGCTTCCTACACTTTACACCTTCCTTTTCCTTCTATGAGCTGAGTGACCCTGGGCAAGTCTCCCGACTTCAGTTTCCTCACTGGGGAAATGGGAGTAATAATAGTGGCGTCTCCCTTCCGGGCTGTTGTGAAGGTCAAATAAGAAACTATATATAAAGTGCTTTGCAAACTAATGTTTTAATTAGTTTAATTATTACTCATATTTTAATAATTGCTAGCTATTATTGTCATTGTTTTTGCTGCTGATTATAGAACTTGAAGAATGTGCAGGATTGAAGCAGGTGGAAAGGCGCAGTGAGATCATTCAGGAGTAATGAAGAGATCTCTGCAGGAGCAAGTCTGTTGTGTTCAGGTCATGGGAAGGAACCGGTCTGACGGGAGTCAGCAAGACCTGGGAGATAAGGCTTCTGAGGGGGAGATCAGGCTGCAGCTTGATCCTGGAGGCAGCAAGGAGGCCATTGAGGGCTCTTGAGCGGGGAATAACCTGATGCTAATGCTGGGACAGGCTAATTGAGCTGGAAGAGACACTGGCTACAGGGAGACAGTTGTTGGCAAACACTGAGAGCCCCAGTTTCTATAAAAATGAGGAACATAATGTAGAATCCATAACAGAATACTAGAGCCCTAGTTAGATCCAAAAGTACCTGTTCCGTGCCTGCTATGTGCCCTCACTGTGCTACAGAGCAAGTTTCCAATGATCCTCCCTCCAGCACCTGTGATTTTGCCCATATGAGTCCTTTTACTTTATTGAGAGAGATCGCGGCCCTTCCTTAGGAATAAGGAACAGATAGCACCTTAAAGTTTGGAAAGCAATTGAATACAGTATCTAATCTGATCCTTGTGACGACCTTGAGAGTTAGGTCCTAAATAATTATCCTCATTTTTCAGATCAGGAAACTGAGGCAGAAAGCAGTTAAGAGCCGTATCCAGGGTCACACTGCTAGTCAGTGTTTGAGGCAGGATTTGAACTCAGGTCTTCCTGACTCCAAGTGCAGCCTGCTTCCTGCTCTGCCCTTCCCAGCCTCCATGACGTTGTGGATAGTCCTGGAGAGTTTCTGGGGATGGTGTACGCACCCCTCTGCAGTCTTATGATGATGAGTCTCTGCAGACTTGCCAAGGTTGGACCTATCATCCCTATCTTATAGGTGAGGAAACCGAGGCTGAGAGAGGGGGTGTCTCTTGTCCGAGGTCACGCACTTTTTAGATTCTCACACTCTGTGCTGCCTAGCTGCTGCTCAGCGCTGGAAAAGGCCTTGGAAGTCACTGGCATCCAGGCTCTCGGAGCCTTCTTGGGGTCAGAGGGAATCTGCCAGAACTTGGGCTCTGAGAGGCCTCCCTGCCCCCAGCACATGTTGGATAGGGTCTTGTGGCCATAGCAAACAGGCAAGAGTGCCCTGGGAGGAACGAGAACTGGCGGGCTGAGGCTGAGCACAGGCTTTGTCTCTGTGTGGTCACGGCCTCTTTTTAAAGGCAGCATGGCTCAGGGCAGGGAGACCTTGGGATGGGGAGTCAGTTGAATCCTGGCTCTCCTCCTTCCAGCCTGTGTGACCCTGGCTGAGTCACTTAACCTCTGCCTGCCTCAGTTTCCTCATCTGTAAAATAGGGATAATCATAGCCCCTCCCTCTCAGAGCTGCTGGGACATGACAAGTAGTCCAGGAGTGCTTGTTTCCTTCCCTTCCTCTCATTTTCTAGGCGAGGGTATTGAGGCCAACTCTGTGTGGGAAACAATCTCCTTTGTTCCTTACAGGGCAGCTCCCTCGGGCCTCCAGCTTCCACCACATTTGGGGCATTGGTGATTCAATTCATCGAGGGAGTCTGTTGTGAGAGAACAGGGACATTGCTGAGAGGTCACAAGGCTTTGTGACATGGAGATCTGATTGCAGAAGGGAAGCAGGAGGCCCCACGGCCCCTCTCGGGCCTTCCCAGGGATTGTCAGTCCCACGTCAGATACGGGATCCTTCTTGGGGCTCTCCTGCTTGACCAGAATGTTGCTATTGGGGGAGGGCACGCATTAGGTGCCAGGCACTGGGGGACAGGACATAAAGAGAACAATGACTGCCCTATTGAGGGGAGGCAGTGAGCAGCAGAGGATGCGTGAAGGCGCCGAGTGGGGTCTGGACTGTAGCTGGGGAGATGGAGAGCAGCCTGTTGCTGGGGTGGACCGAAGCAGAACTCAGAGGGGGCTAGGGATCTTAGGGGGCAAAGGTGCAGAGATGGGAAATGGGAGGTCCCCAGTGAGGAAAAGTCAGGTCAGTCTGACTCCACTGCTGCGAGGGCACAGGGAGAAGAACACGAAATATACCTGGAAAGGACAAGTCAGGACCAGGTCATACCGGGCTTTAAGGGCCAAAGGGTGCAGTTTGTGTTGGATTCTAAAGCTGATAGGGAGTCACTGGCTTTTATTGAGCAAGGAAGTGGCTTTGCCAGTCAGATCTGGGCTGCAGGAAAATCACTTTCGCTCCTTCTGAACTAAGAATGCGTGGCACCAGGACACTCTGGGGAATTCAGTACAGAAGAGTTTCGGGTGTTCTAAGAGGGCAGTGACAGTGTTAGCCCCAGGCCTGCAGGGACTGACCCCCTCAATGTAGACATCCTGCCTAGTGGCCTCCCATCTGACTGGGGCTTGTCCAAAGCCTCCCTTGCCAGGGATCTGAGGTGGCCCATCCCCCTCCTGCTTTGGCAGATTTTATTGTTAGGGGGTTTTTGTTTGGTTTTATTTGCTTTTGAATGCTTTTAATTGAGCTGCAATCTGCCTCTGTGAGTTCCCTTATGTAGAAACATGACAGCCCTTGAAACATTTGAAGTCAGTCATCGTGGCCTGAGTCCCCAGAGTTCTCTAGGCTAGACAGGGGCTGTTTAGTCTGGAGAAGAGGAGGTTGGTGGAGAGGGCTGTGCAGGAGCTGGCCACTCTCAAGGAGCTGCCTTCAAATGAGGGATGAGCTTTGGTGCAGAGGAAGAGCCTGGAGCCTGCTAAGTGAGAGAGATGCCTGAGACGGTGCTTGGGGCTGAGACTGAGCTGGTCCTTCAGACTGTGGGAGGCAGATCGGGGGATGGAGCAGAGAGTGCAGGGGCCATGGAGGGGGGTTGGGGATGCCACCCACTTTGGGCTCTTCAGGAAAATCCCATTTGTCCTCCTCATTGGAATGGCCTTTCTTGTGTCTTCATGATTTTATTCTTGCATATCTCCCAACCTTCCCCTTCACCTTGTGGCCTTTTTCTCCATGGGGGCCTACCTATATTTTCTCTCAAAATATGCTTTTCCAGAATTTAAGGCTCATGTCAGATTATATCTGGCCAGCCTCAGGCATTTCAGAGGGTGGGGGGGAGAGAGGAGAGATAGACAGACACAGAGAGATGAAGAGAGAGACAGAAAAAAGAGACAGAGAGAAAGACAAAAAGACAGACACACAGGCACAGAGAAAGAGAGACAGACAGAGGAGAGACAGAGAAAAACAAAAAGACAGAGACAGAGAGATAGGGAGGGAAAAGACACACAAACAGAGAGAGAGAGAGAGAGAGAGAGACAGAGAGAGACAGAGAGAGAGAGAGAGAGAGAGAGAGAGAGAGAGAGAGAGAGAGAGAAAGAGACAGAGAGAGAAGAAAGAAGAGACAGACACACAGAGAGGTAGAGAGAGAAGAGACAGAGAAAGACAAAGAGCAGACAGATAGGGAGGGAGAAGAGAGATAGAGAGAGACAAAGAGAGGGAGGGATGGAGAGAGAGCTCCAACAGATGCCTCGTCTGGATAATTGCAGTCCCCTATCACTACTACAGATTGTCCCCAAAACCTTGGTACAGCATTAAGCTGTAAAGTCTATTAAAGCTTAAAACTGACTCAAAACTTTGGGGCAGCCCATGTACCATGCCTCTGGGCCAGACTATTTCCTCTTTCTTCCAGGGTGATCTGCAATCTTTTCTGTATAGCTATCTGTAAAATTTTTCAAAATCCCTTCTGTTTCTTCTTCTCTTGAATCCTACCTTCACCATCTTACTCCCCCTATCTGATGTTTGCTTTCTTCACATGATTGTGTCTAGTCAATACACCTTCCCCAGGTTGCCTTTTACCTCTCTTGTTCTAAGAAAGGGATCCCCGGCCACAGGTATGGTCCAGTCACACGTTTCCTCCCAGAGGCTTAGTGATAGTAATTAGGTCAAAGCTCCCTCTTTCTGTGTGGCCCTTGAGTCTTCCTGGCCTATCTGGGTCTCCCTTTTGCATGGGAGACATATTAGACCCTTTTCCCTCTGACTCCTTTTTTGACTCTCTCTCTCTCTGTCTCTGTCTTTCTGTCTCTGTCTCTGTCTCTCTGTCTGTCTGTCTCTCTCTCACTCTCTCTCTGTCTCTCTCTCTCTCTCTCTGTCTCTCTCTGTCTCTCTCTCTCTGTCTCTCTGTCTGTCTGTCTGTCTCTCTCTCTCTGTCTCTCTCTCTCCTGCCAAGTTCTTTGTCTTACAGTTGCTTCATGGTGCCCCCAACTCCCTGACTCTACAGTCATTCCCCCTCTCCCTTTTAGTTTAAATTCCTTCCAATTAGGTTTACAAGTCACCCCCAAACACCTTCGTCACCTCCAGGGCTCTCTGATTTGGTGATTCTGTCACAAGCAAGAGAGAGTTCATTCTTCTAAGTTGAAACATCACTTATTCTAAGAAGTAGCATGAATTGATGTTTCCAATGGACAGGCAGTGTGGTCCAGTGGATGAACAGTTGTCCTGACTTGTTCATGTCTTGCCTCAGACAATACAGCTGTCTGACCCTGGACAGCTCACCCAAACTGTTGGCACTCTGCTCAGCCGCTTAAGACTATAAACTGCAGAAGATGTTAGCTTACCTTGGTAGAGGGAGTTTACTCATCTGAGAGTCCCTAGACAGAGGGAAACAGGTCCCACCCCTCATGGGCACCAGACAGATGAGTTGCTTAAAATAATACCAATTTACTGATTGAAATTCCCAAATCTGGATTTGCAGATAGGTCAAACAATTGTTTTCTGAAGTCAGATTAGAACATAGTGGGAGATGTGGAATCCCTTGACTATTTCTTCCCAAAATGTTTCATTCCCCCACTTCCTCCTTCCACCTTCTTCAATGCTCAGCCACGAAGGAGAATGGGACCAGCTCCCAAATGCTAGGGGCTATCCTATGAAGGGTTAACATCTCAGTTTTTTCATCTGTGAAATGGGGATAGTAATATGTTCACTACTGATTTAGAATGTTTTGGGGAAAATGAGATGATGGCCTGCAAAGCACTAACTATAAAGCCTTCCTGAAATGTGTAAGGAATTATTGCTAATATTATTTCTACCTCCTATATCCAGTTCTAGGGCCCCAGCAGTAAGAAGATGTCATTCGGGCATGCAGTCAAGGAGAAAATCTGTGTGCGCAGGGGAGAAAGGCTCATAGATATCTCTGGGCACCTCTGTCTATGTTTGTGATCTTATGACACCTGGGATTCTGGGTGTCTCTAGGTATGAATAATAGTAATAATGATAAAGGTATTTACATATCACCTACTATGTGCCAGACACTGTGCTAAGGACTTTACAAATTTTATCTCATTTGATCTTTACAATATCCCTGAGATGGAAGTACTATTATTATCCCCATTTTTACAGGTCAGAAAACTAAGGCAGACAGAGGTTAAATGACTTGCCCGGGGTCACACAACTAGTGAGTATCTGGGGCCGGATTTGAATTTAGGTCTTCTTGACTCATTGCACCCACAAGCTGCCTAACCTGAGCTCTCTATACATCACTTCCAACAAGTGCTCATCCATCCTCCACTCGAAAAATGCCAAAGATAGCAGAGAAAAACCACCATCTTCCTTGACAGTTTTTTTGGGGGGTCCTTTGTTGTTAGGAAACATTTCCTTACCTCCAGCCTCAATCTACTTTCCTTCCTCCTGGTTCTGTCCTCAGGGACCAAACAGAACAACTTCTAATCCCTCTGCTTGTGAGAGTCCTTCCAAAACTTGAACACACGTTCCCCCAAATGGTCTCTTCTCCAAGCTCCTTGACAATGAGGTGTAGGTCATATTTACCTCTCAGTCCCCAGTAGAGAAGATCTGAGGCCTCCCTGCTCCCTAAAACTGCTCCCAGAAAACAAAACGGCAGAGCCAGCCAGCCATGATAAGTGGTCTGTACTCATAAAGATAATTCCAGTATTGATTTTTAAAAATTTGTTGTCTTCAGTTGAATTCAGTTCAATTTGACATTTATTAAAAATCTACCACATACAAGGTCCTTTCTTAGCTCCTTGGGGTGGAAAGATAAGCTGTATGTGCTGAAGGAAGCCATCCTCCCAGGCCCTCCAGTTTGGGACTTCAGAATCAGCTCCCCTCTTCCTCGGCCCAGGCGCAGTCCCTTCCCGAGGCTGGTCCTTTCCATCTGATCTCTTCCCTTCCCCTATCAGCCGTGGTCCTAGCAGGGGCCGCCAGCTCCTGCCTGGCCCGTGGCAGCAGCCTCCCCAATGGTCCACCTTCCTCTGTATCCAGGAGCTGGCAGGCCTGGGGACGCTACTTTTCACTGCTCCCCCTTTGCACGGAAGCCTCAGGGTTGTCTTTCTTTCTTGTTTTGTTTTCCCCTAGGAAATTCTTCTTAAAAAATTATTTATTTACTTTTAGTTTACAACTTTCAGTTCCACAATCTCTTGTCAGATTTTCTCTCCCCCCCCCCATGGTGCCACATAATCTAATAGAGGTTCTACAAATACCTTCGAGTTGAACATTAGTCATGTTGTAAAGAAGGATGATAAGCCATGGGGTGAATAATGAGAACGAAGGGAAGAACCAAACAAAACCCGACTCACGAAGGGCAGGGATATGCACATGCAGACAAAGGATACAGGCTGAAGATTGAAGCGGCGGGGTTTTCTGGCATCCCCACGCCTCTCCAGGCCGCCT
>NW_027185852.1:4606567-4653225 GCF_028583685.1 Petaurus breviceps papuanus
TCCCGCCAGGCCGCCTCGCACCTCCCTCCAGGCCGCCTCGCACCTCCTGCCAGGCCATCTCGAACCTCCCGCCCTGCTCTCAGCAGGGAATTTCCAGGACTTGCTCAGGGCCACGAGGGAAGCCTTTCCTGCCGCCCTAGCGGGGCCTCTTTCTGGTGCTTCCCTTGGCCTCTCTCTGTGTCCCCAGCACTTCGACCGCTGCCCGGCGTGTAGTCAGTGCTTAGTGACTGACTCGGAGCCGACTTTCCATTGACCCCGCAAGTGCTTGTTTGGACGTATCTGTTTGCGTTAGACGGTGCGTTGCTTGAGGGCAGGGACTGTTTTTACCTATTGGGTGTCTTCAGGGTTTAGCACCGGCTCAGTACATAACACTTAATAAATGCTTGCTTACTTGACCACCCCTACTGCGTTAGCTTGTTTCCTTATCTCTGTATAAATTGTATCTGCCCAGTAGAGTACGTGTGGGGCAGCGGATAGAGCCCAGGCCTGGACTCAGGAAGACGTCAGTTCAAATCTGCCCTCAGACACTTAAGTAGCTGTGTGACCCTGGGCAAGTGACTTCAACCTCTTTCCTCAGTTTCCTCATCTATAAAATCAGCTGGAGAAAGAAATGGCAAACCACTTCAGAATCTTTGCCAAGAAAACTCCAAGTGGGGTCACAAAGAGTCAAACATGACTGAAAATGACTGAACAAAAAAATGATGCTTCAGTGAACACAGAGAGTGGTTCCTTTGTCTCCTTCCTGGAATGGGGGGGGGCCTTGGGGGCTGGGCTGGATGTCAGTCTATCAGCCCGTGGCTAACGTGAGCATCCATGCCAACCACGCCAACTTCAGTTAAGCCAGGGGGCAGCTCTTCTGGTGTGTTCAGTGATGGTGGTGTCTTCTAAGAACATTTCTGGTATTGGATTAACTCTAGAGAGAAGTGCTGAATATTAGTCAGGAAAACTGAGTTCAGATACTTACTACCTGCATGACCCTGGGCAACCTCTGTCTGCCTCAGTTTCCTTATCCATAAAATGGGGATCATAAGCACCTTCCTCAGGGTTGTTGTATGGATAAAATAAGTAATATTTGTACAACATTTTGCAAACTTTAAAGTGTTCGTACAAATGCAATCTGTTATTGTTAACATTATTATTGAGTGATTAGATTATAAAGGATGTCACAGAACAGCCCCTAACACTGTTATCACTTAAGCTGCAATTCACTTACAGATGAGGAAACTGAGGCTAACAGGGTGAAGTGACTTGTCCAGGATCACACAGCTAGAAAGTGTCTGAGGTCAGATCTGAACTCAGGTTCTCCTGACTCCAAGGCAATCACTCTTAACTGCCTTACACTGCTTTTCTCCTTGAGGGCAGGGACAGTTTAACTTTTGGTTTGGTGCCCCAGCACGTAATCTACAATCTGGTAAATGCTAAATGCTTGATAAAGGCTTGTTTTATTGGCTCTAACTTTCTCTGTAAGAAATTCACAAGATTAAAAAAAAGCCCACAATGTAGTGCTTCTTTTCTTCCCCTGTCTCAGCTACACTGTATGACGAATGTAAAAAGCTAATGATGTAAAAAGAATTGTTGAAGTGATACACTTGTGAGTGCAGCTGGGCTCCTGCCAATGCCAACTTTTAGCTGGTGCTTGAAGACTCTCAACACACTCTGCACACACTTTCTCATTTGAGGCTCACTCATAATAAACTGAGGGAGATGCTATTATTTTCCCCATTTTCCTCAATTATGATGCCCAGAACAGAATCAAAATCTGGATTCAAATCTGTCAGAAGTGACCTTGAGCAAGCCACTTTAACCTTAATGGGGAGAGAGACTAGACCTGGGATTCCATTAGTACAGGACAGGGGTTCTCAAACTTTTTTATCTCAGGATCCCTTTAGACTCTTAAAGATGTCTGAGTAATCCCCAAAAAAGCTCTTTATGTATGAGTTATACATATGAATATTGTTATAAAAATAGTTTGGACCTCTCAGACCCAACGTCAGAAAGGTTTTAGGAACCCCAAGTGTTCCCTAACCAACCACTTTTTGAGAACCTATAGTATAGAGACCATCTGCGTAAGGAATATCTCTCTCTCTCTCTCTCTCTCTCTCTCTCTCTCTCTCTCTCTGTCTGTTACTGTCGCTGTTGGTCTGTCCATCCATCCATCCATCCATCCATCCATCCATCTATCTGACAGTCTCTGTCTCACTGTCTCTCTCTGTGTCTCTCTCGGTCTGTGTGTATGTGTGTGTGTGTGTGTGTGTGTGTGTGTGTGTGTGTGTGTGTGTGTTTCTCTCTGTGACTCTGTCCATCTTAGAAAGTTGCCAAGGCTATTGAGAGTTAGAGACTTAACCAAAGGACACAACCAGTATTTTATCAAAGGTAACACTGCCTCCTCTGTCAACTCCTATTTATGGGTTGTCCTCCCCTATTAGAATGACACCTCCTTGAGGGCAGGGACTGTCTTCCCTTTTGCTTGTATCTGTATCTGTAGAGTTCAGCACAAAGCCTGGCCCATCATTACTGGCTACCAAATGCTTATTGCCTTCTTGCCTCCAAGGAGGCTGCTGTCCCTCTGCCCTGATGCTGCTTAGTCTCTGTATCTTAAACAATTTCTGCATCTGCAAACCAGAAGAGCTATATTTAAAAGCCCTTTTCATTTTTCTCCCAGCTCTAAATCTAGAATCTGATTTAGACACCTAGTAAGTGTTTGTTAATTGAATACAGGACAGTCCTAGTGGGAAACTCCCAAATAAGTCCTAATTTCTACCAAGCAAGTCCTCAAAATACAATGAAATATACGAGTTTCATGAATAATGCTATCTAAATCTTTTCCATATAATACAAGTATAAACTTTTATAATTATTTATAGACGCCATGTTTTTTCCCATGACTTCGGCAGTACATTTATAGTGGGAAGGAACCTTGGATGTCATTGAGTCCAGACTGCTGCCCCACCTTTTTATTTATTTGTTTGTTTGTTTGCTTATTTATTTATTCTCTTTTTATAGTCAAATGCTTTATTAACTTCTAGTTTACATCATTCATTTCTGCAAGATTTTGAGTTACAAAATTTCTGTCCATTTTTCCCCTACCCACCACCCCAAAATATCTATCCCACTGGATATCCCCTCCTCCAATCTGCTCTCTCCCATATCTTCTTCCATACTCCCTCCAACTTTCCAGTAGGGCATGGTGAATCTCTATGCCCCAGTGCCTGTATATCTTATTTCCCAGTTATATGTAAAATACTATTAATAATAGTATATATATATATATATATACATACATTTTAAAAACATTTGATCTTAAAACTTGATTCATTCCCTTCCTCCCTTGTCACCCACCTTTATTGGGAAGATAAGCAATTCAGTATAGGTTGTACGTGTGTAGTTATGCAAAACATTTCCATAGTGGATATACTGTAAAAGACTGACTATTTCCCTCCCTCCTATCTCACCTCCCACTTGTTCTATTCTCTACTTTGATCCTGTCCCTTTTCAAAAGTTGGTGCTTCCAACTTCCCTCCCCCCAGCCTGCCCTCACTTCCATCATCCCCTCTCTCATCCCCTCTCATCCCCTACTTTCCTATAGGGTGAGATACCCTATTTAGTGTGTATATCATTCCCTCCCTAAGCCAAATTCAACGAGAATAAGGTTGACTCACTCCCTTTTGCCTTCTTCCCTCCATTGTAACCATTTTCCCTTGCTTCTTCTATATGAGATAGTTTACCCCATTCTGTCTCTCCCCATCTCCCCTCATTATATTCCTCTCTCACCCTTTAATTTCACCTTTTAAGTATCATCCCTTCCCATTCAATTGGTCCTGTGCCCTCTATCTATGTATACCTGTACACATATATACACACATTCACATATGTATTCATATGCCCATATACCCTCCTATATAGACATATATATATGTATATATATATTTCTATTTCCTTCAACTATTCTCATATGGAGAAACATTTATCAGTTACAATTATAGTTTTTTTATATATAGGGATGCAAATAGTTCAACTTTGATAAGTTCCTTATGATTTTCTTTCCCTGTTTACCTTCTTATGCTTCTCTTGCTTCTTGTATCTGAATGTCAAATTTTCTATTCAACTCTGTTTTTTTCATCAAGAATGCTTGAAAATCCTCTATTCCACTGAATGATCATATTTTCCCCTGAAACATGATACTCAGTTTTGCTGGGTAGGTGCTTCTTGGTTTTAATCCCAACTCATTTGGCCTCCAGAATATCATATTCCAAGCCCTTTTATCCCTCAGTGTAGAAGGTTCCAGATCCTGTGTTATCCTGATTGTGTTTCCACAATATTAAAATTGTTTCTTCCTGGCTGCTTGTAATATTTTCTCCTTGATCTGTGAATTCCAAAACCTGGCTATAATATTTCCAGGAGTTTTCTTTTTGGGATCTTTTTCAAGAGGTGATAGGTAGATTTTTTCAACCTCTATTTTGCCTTCTGGTTCTAAAACATCAGGGCAATTTTCCTTGATAATTTATTGAAGGATGATTTCTAGGTTCTTTTTTTGATCATGGCTTTCAGGTAGTTCAATAATTTTTAAATTATCTCTCCTGGATCTATTTTCCAGGTCAGTAGTTTTCCCAATGAGATATTTCACATTGCCTTCTATTTTTTCATTTGTTTGGATCTGTTTAATAGCATCTTGATTTCTCATAAAGTCACTAGCTTCCATTTGCTCAACTCTAATTCTGAAGGAATGATTCTCTTCAGTGAGCTTTTGAGATTCTTTTTCCATCTGGCAAATTTGGCTTTTTAAGGCATTCTTCTCCTCATTGGCTTTTTGAGCCTCTTTTGCCATTTCAGTTAGTCTGTTTTTTAAGGTGTTATTTTTTCAGTCAGGTTGTTGACTCTCATTTCATAATTTTCTTGCATCATTCTCATTTCTCTTCCCAATTTTTTGTTCACTTCTCTTATTTGGTTTTCAAAATCCTTCTTAAGCTCCTCTATGGCCTGTAACCAGCTCGTATTTTCCTTGGAAGATTTTTGTGCGGGAGTTCTAATTTCATTGTCTTCCTCCTGTTCCATGCTTTGATCCTTTTTGTCCCCAAAATAGGAGTGTAAAGTTGGGTTGCTCTGCTTGCTTTGCTTCTCTGGTTTGCTCATGTTGCCGCTCAATTACTTGAGTTTTAGGCTTTCTACCACAATAGGACTCTGCCCCCAGACAGGGGAACTTCGTACCAAACGCTGGCATTTTCTCAGCTGCCAAAGGTGTTAGTTGGGTACCCTCTCTGAAGCCTCCACATGCTCTGGCAAGCTGGTTGCACACCCCAGGACCTCCACCCTAGACCAAAATCCATATCCAAGCAGGTTAAAGCCATTCTCAGACTGGTGGCTTGGTCCCCCTACAATCTGCAGGTCAGGATCTGAAGAAGCCATGTGGGTGCTGTTGCACAGCCGCTGTGCCCCGAGGCAAAGGCCGACCACACTCCTGAACTACTAGATCCCAAAGTCCACACCTCACTGACCTCTCACTTTGTCCTTAGCATCTATGTGTTGATAATTCTGGAAACTGCCACAGCTGCTGGTGATCTGAAGTCCCTAGAGCTGGTCAGGCCCTCCCTGAGGATAAAACCTCTGGCTCTAGCAGGGCTGGGGTCAGCTCCCAGAGTGCTGTGCCGGCTGCTTCCTGCCAGTGTGCCAGGCTGTCCTCAGTGGGAGGTTAGCTTCTCTGTGTCATTTTGTGGGTTCTGTTTGTTCAGAATCACCTTTTACATGAATTCGAGGAGGTGGAAGCGGGAGCCTCAGCAGAAGTCCTGTTTCTACTCTGCCATCTTGACTCTGCCCTCCCACCTTTTTATAAATAGAGAAACTGAGGCACAGACTGTGACTTACCCAGAGTCACACCTCTAGGAAGTGTCTAAGCACAGCACACCATCCTTTAGGATTCCTTCCCTCTCACTATACTCCATTGCCTCTCTTCCGGTGAAGCAGCAGCAACAAAAGCAAATTCATGGAACTCCCACATGATGGAACCTACTTTGGCCCCCAAAGGCCCTCTAAGGCCCATAGGATTCAACTCCCTTTATTTTACCTAGGAAGAAACTGAGGCCTGACCGCTGTCAGCTGTCAAGGTCTGGTCTTTTTTTCAGAGGTAGCCCTCCTGAGTGCTTCAGAAGCTTATCAGTCACGGAGAAGGCAGGTGCCAGAAAGGTCTCACTCATAAACAGCTGCCTCAGCTCCATTTATTTATCTTGCCATCCAAATGAAAAGTAGCAATCCCTCTAAATCAATGAGTCTGGTGAAGGCCACGGGAGATAAAGAGACTGCTGCTTTCCTCTTCTCAGAGGCACAGATGTAATGGAGATTTAAGTATTGACAAAGACTTCCCAAGCACAGTAAAGAACTCAGGTACATACATCTTGATGTGCCTGATTTACTTGATAGTTCCACATTTTTCCCTAGGACCAGCTTGACCTGTTCATATTTTGGTCTTCTTTATAG
The DNA here is from genome assembly GCF_028583685.1 of Petaurus breviceps papuanus. NCBI lineage: Eukaryota > Metazoa > Chordata > Mammalia > Diprotodontia > Petauridae > Petaurus > Petaurus breviceps. The sequence goes on from NW_027185852.1 coordinate 4,613,036, forward strand.
CCAAAGAGCATTTGGGGAAATTCATGGGAAACATCAGTGTTTGCATTTTGCAATTTGGGTAATCATCAACTCCATCCATTCATTTCTCCAAAAACATTTGCCAATTGCCCAGCAGGTGCAAGACCCTGGAGGAGACACAAATATTAGTAAGACATCCATGTGTTATCCAGTGATTTCTTCAGTCTGGGAAATTTAAAACAAGCATTGCTATTTTGTGTTTTTGTCTCACCTTTATTCCCAAATATATTCCTATCTGCCTCTTCTCCTCCCCAGCAAGCCCTAGCTTATAGTCATAAAAAAGAAAGAAAAACAAAGAAATCTGCAAAATTGACAAACACATCGATTAAGTCTGACAGCATAGATGCAGTCTTCCTCATGGGAACTTTGGGCATGTGAATTTCCTCTATCAATGGAAACTGACATTCTTGTAACATGGTGCCACATACTTTATCTGAATGGAGGGTGAAGAAGGGAATCATTTCCCCCATGCTCCCGGCCAAGAGCCAGCTGTGGTTTGTCATGGCTGTGCTCCTCCAAAAGTGGGACATGCTTAGGGAGTGTGAAGAGCTGATGGGAGCTCAGGGACCACAATGCTGCCTGACTGCAGTTCCATTGGAAAGGAGAGAAAGGTGTTACCATCTCATGGTATATCTTTTCCCTTCTCCCAACAGTCATTTAATATGGGACTTGACTATATCTGGCTGAAACAGATGTGTCTAAAATAGAGCTCAGCTGGCTCTCTGCGGTGGTTGGGAAGGGTTCAGAGGGTCCTTCTGGAGAGCAAGGGGAGAAAGAGGTTCCAGTTTGGGTCACTCCCAACCCCATCGCCTTGGTTTCCTCTTGAACAATTGGGAATATCAAAGCCCCTATTTACAGTCAACAGTGTGATGGTTAACAGTAAAGAAAGCTGGCAAATTTCATGAAGCTCATGTTTTGTTTTGGGAGAAAAAACATAAATATTCATGACCTGTGTGTAGTCACTGTTCAGCAGTGCTGAAAATTATCATCTCATCTCTGCAATAAGATAAAGTATGAAGTTACATAGGATCATAGCACTGAAAGCTTGAAGAATCTCATATAACAGTACTACCCCCTCCCCTTCCTCATTTTACAATTGGGGAAACTGAGGAATAGAAAGGCTACATGACTTGTCCAGGGTCACCCAGCCAGAACAGGATTGAGCCCAGGTTTTCCTGACCCCAAGTCTAATATCCTATCCACTATCCCATACTGTCTCTTATTGTGAGGAAAATGTTCTGTAAATCTCAGAGTAGCATAGAAATGTGAGTTACGTTTTTAGTTTGGCTGGGACCTTGAAGGATGCACCCATTCTGCACTTTCCCTCCAAAATCTCTTCAGAGTTTACAGAACTTCAGTGAGCTGTTTGTTTCTTGGCTAGACAAGAAACCAGAGCAAGGCATTCCTGCCTTGGCTACAACATGGTGGGGGGGGGGGCGGGGGCTAGGACAGAGGAGGGGGAAGAGGGGGGGGGAATATCCTCTTGGGTCTGAACATTATCTCTTTCAAAAAATCCAGAAAAAAAAAAATTCCCTTTTCCCAGGCCCCTCCTTGACACCTGAGTCCTAGGGGTTGGAAATCCTGATCCACATGTAATAGAAGATCCTTCTTTGCTCCATGTGTCAAGGCTAATCTTACACCCGTCCTTGAAGGGGATGAAAAGCTCTCCAGATGGAGGTGAAGCTTCCCTTCCCAAGGAAGGTTTACAATTTTGGCTTCTCCCAGTCACACTGACCCTGGAAACAGGGCAGGTGACTTTAAAATAAACCGAAATTAAATAAATTAAAATTTGTTTTTCATTTCTTTTCCATACTTTTGTCTCTCCTCACTTCTCCCCTTCCCCCCCACATTAAACAATAAACAAACACACAACCAAATAAATTAAAGTACAACTCCTCACAAACACACATGGTCCAGCAAAACAGATTCTTTCCTTGGCTGTCCGAAACAAACAATGGGCTCCTTCAGAACAGGCCTTTTTTAAGCCAACAGAGTAGAGCTTTGGAGAGTGATGTCCAGCCAAGCATCACCTTGGCTGCCCATGTTTGGTCCTCCAGGAGATATAGCGACCCCTTCTTACCACCAGGGTCAAACAGACAAGTCTTCCTTCCACTTTTAAAGACTTGTTCCTCCCTTTCCAGTCTTCCTGCCATTGTCCCCTCCATGCACTCTGTGACTTGGTCCTGCTGGTTAACTAGAAGGTCTTCAAGCAGGGCAGGACATCTCTGAGCCTTTGTGGAGCAAGCCGCCACACCTGCTGACTTCCTTCACAGCCCAGCTGAAGGCACAGGAGGCCATTCCCAGGCTGCACCCCTTCCCCTCTCCACTCCCATGCTTCTATGAACCCAGTTATTTTCAGGCTGTCTCTCCCATTAGTATGTGAGTCCCCTGAGGGCATGGACTGCTTTTACCTTTCCTCAGACCTTTCTTTTGGAATGGTCTTCTGAGTGTGAAACATGATGTTGGAGAATCATAGAACTACAGGTAGAAGAGGCCTCAGAAGCCACCTAGTCCATTCCCTTTACAGATGAAGAATCTGAGGCCCGGGGACGTTAACTGACTTCCCCAAGGTCATAGAGACAACAAGCATCTGAGGGTTGATTTGAATGCAGGTCCGCTGACTCTTACACAAGTACTTTTTGAACTGTTTTCTTACAGCCTGAGATGGTAATTGTATACCATTTGAGGGAGAGATTTTAAAAAGTAATAATGACTCATATTAATGTTCTGTTTAAAGTATGCATAGCATGTTTCCAGATGCAACTCTGGCAGAAAGCTATTACAAATACATTGTTCCCACTTGACATATGAGAAAATGGAGGCTCAGAGAAATGAAGCCATTTGATGATGGAGGTGGTCAGAATCCCCAAACACTGCTTGGAGCTCCACAAGAGGGAAGCCACAGCCTCCATTCCCTTTGGGACGACTCTAATTGGGAGCAAGGTTTTCCTGGCCTCAGCTCCCTGCAGAGCCTGGCTCTCAGGCATGTTCTCCTGGAGATTTCTTGCAGGAATGACTGGTACCAGGTGGTACCCAGGGTCTCTTCCAGCTCAAATTCTGTCATTCTCTGACTTATACCCTCCCCTTATGACACCAGCTCCTTCCTTCTAAACACCACACTCTCTGATCAAAGTCACATCCAGTCAAGTCTGATAAGTTTAGCAGGTGATCAAACTATGTCTACTTAAAATAAAATGAGGTGCGCTAGAAAGTAATAAGACTGAGCCTGCTCACCAATCTGAGGATGTCAGCTCTTGAGGGGCCTCCTAACAAAGTCCTCCAAGGACGGCTAAACCCTATGCTCCCCACAGCTCATCCATTCCAATCTGGAAGCTTTTGGCTCCAGTGAGGGAAATAGGATAAACAAAAAACCTTGGTCTCAATTCAATTTAATTCCACAGGCATTTAGTAAGTGACTGTTCAGCCAAAACTGAAATGGAGGAGAAGGTGGAGAGATCAGATCCCATCCCTTCCCATTCCCATGAATCTGGCTGGTTTGTAATGCCGTGAAATAGATGCTTGGCTCTGAATGTGGAGGCCCTCACAGAGGGTAGACAGGGCCCCTTTCTTAGAGTTAATGTTTGATAGAGAGGGATGAAGAAAAGATAGAGTTTCTGGCAGTTAGATGAAGCAGTGACTAGAGCACTGGACTTGGAATGTGGAAGACCTGAGTTCAAATCCTGTATGACCCTAACCCTAAATGTGCACTCTCTCAGCCTCAGTTTCCTTCTCTGTAAAATGAGTATCATATTAATAACATCTGCCTCATAGAGTTGTTGTGAGGATAAAAAGGGATAGCATGTGTAAAGTAAAAAAAAATGATTCTTTTCAAAATAAATTTTTAGTGAACAAAAATATATTTCCTCTTCCCCCCCCAAAGAAAAAGAAAGCCCTTATTACAGATATGAAGAATCGAGCAAAACAAATCCTTGCCTTGGTCTTGTGCCAAAATATGTCTCTGTCTGCACCTTGAATCCAGCCCTTCTCTGTATAAGAAGGTGGGAACGTTTCATCATCAGTCCTCTGGAACTGCGCTCATTGGTTGCATTGCTAAGAGTAATGTTGTCTGTCTTTTATGCTGTTGATGTGTAAATTAGCTCCCGGTTCTGTTACCTTCCTCACGCATCAGTTATACAAGTCTTCCCATGCTTCTCTGGAATCGTCCCCTTTATGATGATTTCCTATAGCACAATAGTGTTCTGTTCACTTCCCATCCACCTTTCACTCTGATGTAAGTGTCAGGTAACTGAGAATATGAGCTCCTTAAGGGAAGAGACCATGCTTTTACCTTTCCTTGCATCCTGAGTGCTCGGAGTGTAGCAAGCCCTTGCCCATGTTTGTTGGTGACTGCCCTTTCTGCATGGACAGCAGTAATTGGAGAGGCTTACTCCACAAATGTTCAGCTTGCTTTGAAGGGCCAGAGCTCTGCAGCTGAGCTGGAACGGAAGCTCCTTGAGGACAGGGAGCATTTCACTTTTCTCCAGCATAGTACCCTACATGTCCTAGGGCCTTAAGGAATGCTTAGTGATTGATAGAAAGCCAGGTCGCCTCTCTGGGCCTCAGTTTACCTCCCCCATAAGAGGAGGGGTGGCATTAGATGGCACCTAACGTTGGTATGAACTGGTCTGCATCCCTGTGGAAGAAAGAGAAGACTAACTTTGGCCTTGAGGATTCCTGCTCACTGCACAGTCTCTAAGCATCATTTCTACATCTTGTGAAATGAAGGTGCTGGATCCAGTGAATTCTAAGATCTCTTCTTAGTCGGCCAAACAATCACTCAGTCAAAAGCAGGCAGGGCACAGAGCAGGAGTGGGGGACACACACGAGCTGCCTTAAGGCAGCTTACTTTCCTGTGGGGTAATAGTGATGTTAATAGATAAGTAAATACAGGATTAAAAGAAAACCACAGGAAAGTGATTTCACTGGTCTACGAGGCTCATAATGAGAAACTCCCTTGCCCACATAAGATCAATACTTTCTCTGCAACTTGGAAGGGATTGTAGAGGCTTTCATCTCCAAACCCCTCATTTTACAGGTGAGGGATCTGGGACACAGGAGGATCCATGACTTGTCCAGGGTCTCCCAGTCAATATGGATTGGGAGTGAACCTTGAACCAGAGTGTTAGGGGAGTCTTTCTAGCCACTGCCCCACGGACCCTCTCCTGTGCCTTGCAGTACAAGGGGCATAAATGTTTGATGCAAGATAGATACAAATCTATATCTATATAGATCATGTATACATACATTTACATACATATGTATACATGCTAACGTAGTATGTATGCACGAGCACACACACACATACACACAGAGTCGTTTGAGGAGCACGAATACCTGAGGAAGTCAGAAGACTCTCCTGAAGGAACCAACCCTTACTCTGAGCCTTGAATGCAGATGGAGTTCCAAGAGGCAGGGATGGAGGAGGATGAACATGTATTCCAGATTTATCCATTGGCTCTAAGGTATTTCTCCAGGAGGAAATCTTCTGACCAATGGCTGGAATAGAAATACAGCCTCACCAGGAAGAAGCTCTCATTTGACCTTATAAGCTCTGGTGATCCTTTTAAAAATTATGTATTCATGGTTAGGTAAAGACAATATAATTTAAAAAGTGACAATTTTGCCTAACTAGTCTGTTTATTCAATGTCATCCCAATTAAATTACAAAAAGAATATTTTACTGAGTTAGAAAAAAATAATAACAACATCCATTCAGAAGAACAAAAGGTCAGGAACTTCAAAGAAACCAGGGGAAAAAAGATGTAAAGAAAGTAGATACAGCAGTATCAGATCTTAAACTATATTATGAGGTGAGAGCACTGTTGAAGTATGAAAAGAATAACTTTGATTATTTTAAATTAAAATTTTCTTATATAAATAAAACCCCTGTAGCCAAGAATAAAAGGAATGCAGAAAATTGAGGGGGAAATCTTTCATAGACAATCTCTCAGATAGGATGTGATTGGATTAGAATATTGCTGTGGTGTAGGAAATGATGAGCTGGTTAATTTAGGAAAAACATGGGAAGACTTGGACTTGTGAAGGAAGATGCGATCCAGCTTCAGAGAAACAGATGGTAAGAGGAAATTAAAATAGTACAGTCTTACATTTGTGTGCATGGGTGTCTATGTGCATATTTATATTAATCTATACATCGATTTCTATCTCCATGTCTATCTATCATCTATCTATCTATCTATCTGAACTTAATTGTAGCCTTCTTCAGGGTGGGGGGGAGAGGGAAAAAAATAAAAAATGCACAAAAGAAAACCAACAAGGAAGCAAAGAAAAGCTGTACAGCTTTGAAAACAATGTCTAGTATTTATTATAGAGGCTTTCTTAAAATGGATATTTATTGTTTTATACTGAATCCTCTCTTATGGTCCACTGTGTGCGAGGCAATGTGTGTCTTTTTCCCTTTTTTTCACTTTGTATTTAAGTTTAAAATAAAAACAAAAAAAACGATCCCATTACTACCTAATCCCTCCTCTTCTTGAGCTGGCCAGGCAGGCTGAGTTCATTTAGTTGATTTTTTTTCCCCCACTGGACCTGAGCTCACCTCAGTGCAGGGAGCTCCCAGTGAGGGGATTCTCTCCTTGGTGTGGATCTGAAACCCTTCGGAGCTCAGCATCCCAGATCGCTGCCCAAGACACTGGCAGATTCATCCAGGTTCATCCAGGCGCACACAGCCAGTGTGTCTCAGAGGTAGGATTTCAACCCCGGTATTCCTGAGTCTGAGACCAGATCCCTATTCACTGGGTGCCACTGGGTTTAAATTTAGGCACAGTGTTTTTAATACAGAGACAGGTTCTGTTGCAAGACTTTTGTGGTACCAAAGTGTATATATACTACATTAGCGTGTATACACATGCATATAAATATATGTATACACTGTCTATATATAGATTTGTATCTATCCTGCATCAAACATTTGTGCCCCTTGGATTGCAAGGCTCAGGAGACGCCTGTAGCTGCATCATCACCTGTCATGGTTGAAAGTGGACCCTGAGATATCATGGGGGTGCTTTTCTCTTCCGTTGACTGAAGCCCCGCCCCCAGAAGGCACACATCCCATTGGCCTCCACCAACTCTTGCCCAGATCCGCTTAACCCCGAAAGCTTTTAGAGAGGGATATTTACTACCAAGACATGGTGAGAACATGTGCATGCACATCTCTCTCGAGACCTGGGGGACATTCTTTCCGATCCCACCAGGATTTCTGTGGGCTCAAGCTTAGTTTGGGCGGATCCCGCCGAGTTAATGTCCACATGTGGGGATGATTGCGGGAAGGTTTGTCCATTAGCTGCGGCTGCGCTGAGTCCAGAAGGGCATTCTCAAAGGAGGTGGCCCCTTCTCTGCTGGGCACCAATGTCAAGCCGGTGACAAAGCCTAGGATGCCCGGACGAGCTAGAGGTTGGCACTTGGTTAGGGGGTGGGCGTGAGCCAGGTTCTCCTGCTTTCCTACAGGACCATGGATTTAGAGGCGGAAGGACATGCTCCGCCTCCAGCAGAATGAGTCTTTAATCCTCCCTGCCTGGAAGACTCTTTCTCCACCTCCTGCTTACCTGGCTTTCTCCAGGTCCCAGCTAGAATCTCACCTTCAGCCTTTCCGTCTCCATTAACTAAGCGTCATTCTTTTGGAACTGAATTGAAATCCACGGTCCTATAGGAAAGCAGGAGAATATGGGTCACGCCCACCCCTGAAATGAGATTCAGTGAAAAGAGAAAATTCAATTCAATTCCACAAGCATTGAAAAAACCTTCCTTGCTGTGACTGCTGGGCTGAGCTCTGATGAGACCAAGACAAAAAGAAACAACTCCTGCCCTCAGCGAGCCTAGAGGGCAGCTAGGGGAGACAACTGAACACAGATAAACAAATATGAAGCGTGTAGAACGGAAAGGATGAGGGATGAGGTCTCCCGTAGGAGACAGTGTGACAAGTGTGCTTGGAATGAATGCTGAAAAAAAGAGTTACAATACAACGTGAGTGTCAGCTAGATGGCTCTGGGTTTGGAGTCCAGAAGACCTGAGTTCAAATGCAGCCTCAGATACATAATAGCATTATGACTTTGGGCAAGTCACTTCACCCTGTCTGCCTCAGTTTCCTCATCTGAAAAATGAGCTGGAGAAGAAAATGGCAAACCACTCCAGTGTCTTTGCCAAGAAAACTCCAAATGGGGTCATGAAGAGTCAGACATGACTGACCAAATGACAGCAACATATGAAACATACAGATTTACTGTGAAAGTTTTTCCTTTACATTTCTTCCAGTTCAAGGTATCACAGGTAGTGGAAAGCACCCTGCAATTGGCTCTGCCACTTCTTAACTGGGTGACTTTGGGCAAAGCATCTTCCCTTTGCTGAGCAATCCCCTCCCAGCTGGGCAGTCGTTAGTTTGGCTGGAGCGACATATTCTCTTTCTCCCAAAACCTTCCCATCTCCTGAACTTCCTGGTTACTATTAAAGGAAGAAGAGAAAAAGGAATCAGCAAAACAAACCAGTAGATCAAGAAAGTTTGAAACATTCGGTGTATGAGCCCCCTCACCCCCCGCCTTGGCAAAGCAGTGGGCTTAGGGTGGCTTCTCCTATGTCCTGTCGTTCTTCCCATCTGCACCGTGTGTGTTGTTTTCTTGGCTCTGCATCAGAATGTCTTTCCAATCTTCTCTGTATTCCCAGATTCGTTGTTTCTATTCCATCGCATTGATGTGCCATGATCTGTTTAGCCAATTTTCCCATTGATTGGCATCGAGCAGAGACTCCCAATTCTTTGTTATCAAAAATGGTCTAGAAATATTTCCGTGTTATGGGGGTTTCTTCTTATCAATAACCTCCGTAGGGTTTCAGCCAAGCAGTGCAAATTCTGAGGTAGAGAAGATGAATATTCCAGCCACTTCATCTGCCCAATTCCCTTTTGCTTTCCACTGCGATTGTGATGATTCATCAGGAGTGCATCTTCGTGACTCCCTTCCCATCACCTCTCCAGCATGGATTATCCTCATCTTTTGTTGTCTTTGCCAATTTGCAGGCTGTGAGATGAAACCTCGGGGCTGTTCTGAATTGTATTTCTTTTATTATTAGTGGTTTAGAGCATTCTCCCATACAGCTATTAGTCATTTACAATTCTTTTTTGAGGACAGCTTGTTCATTTCTTTTGACCACTTATCTATTGGGAATCTTTCTTTCAACCTTAATTTTTGATGTACAGTATTTTGGTTTTATTGAATTACCTTGATTTCTGAATGTATTCCTCCTCACTAATCCATCCCTCGTAACAAAGATTTAAAAAGAGACAAAAAAGCCTTATCCAAGTTACCTAAAACGTAAAAAGAGCCAGACAGTATACGTAAAATTTCACACCTAGTCTCTACCCGTCTGCAAAGAGAGAGGAGTGCATTTTCTCATCTCTTTTCCTGATACTGAACTTTCTTAACACCAATATCTTTTCTTTGTTTCTGTGTGTGTGTGTACATACCCTAACCCTAGTGTCTTTCCAGTGAGGTTGTACGGCCATGAGTCATAGGATATTATAGTTTCCAAAGAATTGAAGGGTCACCCAAAGGTCACTGGAGAGGTGTGACCATGTGGCATCTCATCCCAAAGGGGGAATGGTTTAGGAGAAGGTGATGATGTAAGTGATGTCATCAGGGAAATACATGTCCAGAGAAAAAGATGGGTCAGTCACATAATGAGAGCAAGGGAAAACCATGCATCCATCACCAAAATGGGGGAGATGAGGACACTGTAAATTGAAATTAATATGAAAGAACATTTATTTTGGTGTGAAGGAGCTCACTTCAAGTCACAGCCTTGCCACTTAGAACTTAGGTTTTCCCAGGCAAATTGGTCACTTAACTTGGGGCTTCAGTTTCCTCATCTCTAAGAGGAGGGGGTTGGCCCAAATGACTCTAAGGACCCTCCCAGTTTTAGGTCTATTATTGAATGAAAGGAGGTGATTATATTTCTGCTATCTGCCCTGTGGGAGGAGGTAGCAGCAATCTAAAAAAAAATCAAACCTATGACTCTGAGATGAACCTCAAATGCAAAAGCTGTGTTATACTTATGGTAGCCAACAAGGTAATGACTGCTTGTTCAGTTCTGCAGTAAACCCCATCCCACAGGAAGCTCCAAATCATGTAATTAAGATTTCTTTGAAGATGTCCTAGCTCAAGTCTCATTCCATCTCAATGGGATGTTTATGTACCTCAGGGGTAACTTCCACCTAAACAGGTTATTCAGACTAACCCAACAACAGAGTTATGAAAGATAAAACAACCCACATAATGTTTGGCCTGTGGAAAGAGTTCCCATAAACACTTATTTTATTAATAACTTGGAAATTCATAAAAGACAGCAGAATGGAGCCAAGGGCTTCCAGCTACTTTTCTTCCTTCCCTCCCAAATTAATTTCCATTAAATAACTCTAATCATTTATCATCTTCAGTGGACTCTTGTATCATGTGACTTCACGCATACTTGAACCAAGAATCATAGCTTTTGAATATGGAACTGTAAATCCTGTTGTTATATAATAGAACAAAAATATTAAAACATGTACATTCTTCCTGTTTTCCTGTGCATAGCTGGTGGGTTGGGATGGAGGTGGGGGAGACTTCTTGGTGGAAGAGAAAACCACCTTTGTCTCTAGGAGACCCCAGAGAAGGTGCAGTCCAGCAAGGCCTAGAGTTTCTGACAGGCATGTAGCTGGGCCAGGCTGTCACCTAGAGGCCTTCTTTTTTTTTTAAGCAATTGGGATTAAGTAACTTGCCCAAGGTTACACAGCCAGTTTAGAGGCCCTCTTTCTTTGATCTGGCCAGCTGTTTGCAGAGCATTTTCTTTGTATGGCCCCTTTGGTCCTTTGACAATAATTCAGTTCAGTCAGTACTGATGGTATTTTTCATTTTTTTTTTTGACAAAAATTGAGGCTTAGACACCTAAAGGTCTACAGCCACACAGTTAAAAGGCAAGACTTGAATCCAGATCTTCCTGGATTCAAGTCCATTCTTCTTTCTACTTCATCAGATCATCTCTCCAAAAAAGTATGGGTATTGTGCCTGGGTTGGGCCTATGGAACCTGGCACATCTTGGCAGAACTGCTGAATTGATGTCTAGATTGAATTTGTTCTTCCCTTTCCTTGGCTAGTTCCTCAAAGAGAGGCAGCTGAGAATACAACTGATGTGTGTGTATGTGTGTGTATGTTTGTGTGTGTAGGATTATACAGTGAAAAAAATAATAGCTCAGACTGTAATGGAGAGATACTACCATGCCTTTGTTGGATTTACATGTAACTGTTTGTCAGTCTGTATTTTATTTGCAAAATCTCCTCTAGACATGGAGACAAATCAGAATTGTGGACCAGCTAAGCAGTTCAAGAAATTAAAAAATAGGCTGCTTTTTTTCCTATCAAAATCTAAACAATCTAAATTATATTCAGAGAGATGACTATTAAACATTTTTGTCATTGTTTAATCCCATAAGTACAGAGAAATCAACACGTTGAAGCCAAGTTGTATTTTTCTTTTAAAATATTTATATTTTACATTGTTTTTAACATTACCTTATTTTCCAAACATATCTCTTTTCCTCTCTCCCTTATGAACCATCTGTTGTTACAAAGAATAAAAAGAGAAAGAAACAAAAAGTGGTTCAACAAAACTAAAATATCAAGCAAATCTAATCGTGTATGTAATATTCTGTACCCATAATCCCCCCTTCAGCAAAGAAGGGAGGGAGATGTGTTTTCTCAGCTGTTTTCTAGGGTTGACCCTGGTTACTATAGTTACAGAGCATTCCACTTTTTTTTCCTTCTTTCCTTTACATCGGTGTAGTTCTTTTTCCTTGGCATTGCTTACTTTACTGTGCATCAGATCATACAAGTCTTCTCATTCTTCTCTGAGTTTGTCAATCATTGTTTCTTGTGATACAGCAATATTATATTCCTTGATATACCATAACTTGGTTAGCCATTCACCCAACAAGAGGAACTTATTATGTTAAATTTGTTTTCAACATTTATAATCTTTTATCCCAGTCATAACTAAGACCTTTTTCTCTCTCAAGTCAAATACAACAAACCAATGCAGGGTAATCAGTGCAAAGGAAACTCTCATTTGAGTGGGGCATCTTCCAAGATATTGACCCAAGGCTGCCCATGGTTGGGGGAGCTCTCTCTAGACATCTGAAAGCTTCCCATTGGTGCAAATTAATTCAGGCAATTCTATGCTAAACTCAGTTGTCTCAACAACACTATAGGCCTCCAAATGCCATCGACTTCCTCTAAATTCAGAGCCTTGGACCAAAGCCTTGGTTGCCCTACCCTGCTTTTTGATTCTGTCTCTTCTCTAGGACTAGAAATCATCCTCAGTGAAGGCATTAGTCACCATTGCAATGATATTCATTCCTTTTGCTTATATCCATGGCTCACGATTTCTGGGGGTAAAAATAACAAATGCCAGACCGTATTTGTATTACGCGTCTTTGCACATGTCAAACGTTGCCTGACATCCTTGGCTGGAAGATTCCCCATGGCTTTGTTGCCAGTGATGAGTGCCTGGAAATGTTGCATTGATTTACTGAACAATGAAGTGTGCAGGAAACCTACACTGGAAAAAACCAAAACACCCCAAAACAAAACAAAAACAATGATTTCTTGACTATTTAAAAAAGAAAAGTGTATGCAAAGGGGGAAAAGAATCATTCCCATTTTCATAACTTCCTCAAAGATAAGAGCTAATATTCATGTGGCACTTTAATGTTTAGAAAGCATTTTATGTATATTATCCTCACAACAACCTTTTGAGGTAGGTGCTATTATTTTCTCCATTTTAAAGATGAGAAAACTGAGTACAAGAGAGGTTAGGTGCCTTGCTCAGAGTCACACAGCTAATGTCAGAGGAAGGATTCAAATTCAGGTCTTCCTGTCTTCAAGGCAAATGCTTCATCTGCTAGACCCCTAGTTGCTTCATTTGATCGCTTATTAATTAATTACATATGTTTAGAGTCAGTGTGTTAGAAAGTTGAGTTCTGGAAGTCAGGAAAAGGAGCTTCTCATGTGACCTGGCCACGTGGCTCTGGCCAAGTCACTGTCTCTCAGTGCCCCAGGCAACCAGAACTGGGAATGGCCAAGCAGGTGCTAACCTGGCCAGTTAGAGGGAATGTCCTCCCCAGGGAGTTCTCTGTGCTAATAAAATCACACATTCAGCCCCTTCCCTATCCCTGCATTTGCTTAATTATAAGAACATGGTAAAAATCAGGGCCGCTCTGAGGCTATTTTATAAATTAAGGCTAAAATTTCATGGTGGTGAGATTTTAAGGAATTCAGAATTGACTCAGATTTTTAGGATCCTAATAGCAAGAAACCCAGAAATTCAACGGACTAGAAACAGCTCTAATTTTTTTATAGGTGAAATGAGCCTTGGAAATCAGTGTACACAAACTTCTCCTTTCACAGAGAAAGAAAGGGAGGCTCAGATACCCACTTGGCCAAGTTTACAAAGAAAGTGGTAGTCAGGGTCTGTAAAAACATCAAGACAGATGAGAACGACTTTAAATAAAGGGACCCCACCTTTTGGGTGCCCAGTGATGAAAGGAAAATCTCTAAAATATTTAAATAACTTTTAAAAGTGTTATTGGGGAGGGGCAGTTCTGAGCCTGAGATCCACAGAGGTCCTGTTAATGGTAAATACAATTAACACTGAAGTCCTCACTCTGCCATCTCGTTTCCTTCTTATCACAGAGAAGGACTGAATTTCCAGGTTAGGAGGGACCTGAGCAGGTCGGGACCTCTTAGTACCATAGATATCTGAATGAGAACCTGGTCCCCAGTTATCTCATTGAATCCTCACAACAATCCTGGGAGTTAAGTGTTATTATTACCCCCATTTTACAGATGAAGAAACTGAGGTAGGTGGAGGTAAAGTGACTTGCCCAGAGGATCGTACAACTTGCAAATATCTGAGGCTGGATTGGAGCTCAGATTGTCCTGATTCGGTATTCCAACGTAAAGTCTTATGCTGAAGTTTAAGAAATTGACTTGATAAGTTCAAAATGGGTCAAGCAGGTTAGATAGATGTCTGTCTGAAAAAGATCATGGTGTTTTGGTGAATTGCAAATTCACCATGAATTAAAATCATGACATGGCAGCTGCAATAGCCCCTGCAATGTAGTGTGTGAAGGGATCTGGAGGGGGCTGGTGCTGCCATACTCTGCCCTCACATTTCAAACAGGACATCGCTATGCTGTGCTTGACTCTACTTCATACAAGGTAGGGATTCTAATTTTGGGGGAATTGGGGTGGCAACGACAAGGATGTTGAAAAAAAGAATGAAAAGAACATCGATGGAACATTGAAAAATACGCTGAAGGACACAAGGGGACACAGATGAATTGTCCAGGCTTGGTCCAGTTGTATGAAACACCTCACATGTTTTAGAAACCCAATCTGTGTGCATCAAGAGGGCCAGAATTTCATGCGTAATCCTCTTTCTCTCTTCTCCATATACGGAAATGTTAGTTTATCGAGTTTATACAGGAAAAAAAATAAGATTAAAACAAACCAAAAGGAAATTGACAAGTTGAAGTTCAAAGGAACACTAGGGTGCTCTAAGGGGTCTCCGGTCCCTGGCACGGGAAGTCTGCTTCAAAGAGCTTCAAGTGCATGGTGTGCACCGGGCTCCGAGAGCCATCTGCAGGTGTTTGATGCTTTAATGTAGGGATTAGGCGAGGAGGAGGAGCATGGGTGGAATACCGGAAGCTCAGGGCCGGAAGGACCCTCAGCCTCTTTCTGAAAGGGGATATCCCTGTGGCCTGATGCCTAGAGGGTGGGGAATCTGCCCTCTTCAAGCCAAGCCCAGATGCCCATGTAGTGACGAGGCCGTCACAGAGTACGCTTGAACTCGCGGCCTTTCTAGAGCTGGGTTTCTCTGAAGACTGGCTTTCCTCCTTTATACTCCTGACATACTATGCGCCCTTTTACTGGCTCATGCGTGTCATCCCCATTCTCAACTCAGCTCAACAAACACTGAGCATCTGATACTCTATCCAAGGTCTTGCAACTGGTCCTCCTGAGTTTTCTCCCCTCTGCTTTGTCACACATTCCACATCAGTCTCCAAATCCTCTAGATCCAGCCTCTATCTTTATCTCTTAGCTTGCTCACTATTCCTGCTGCCACCATCTTGGCCCAGGCCTTTGTTAGTCTTCAGCTGCACTGTCACATGAGCATCCCAACCTTCCTTCCATCTAATTATGCACACCACATTCCTATGGAGTTGTTTAGGCATTTGGTATCCTACTCTTTGTGACCCCGTTTGGGGTTTTCTTGGCAAAATACTCTGATGATTTGGCATTTCCTTCTTCAGCTCATTTTGTAGATGAGAAAACTGAGGCAAACAGGGTTAAAGTAACTTTTCCAGGGTCACACAGATAGTAAGTGTCTGTGACTGAATTTGAACATATGTCTTCCTACTCCAGGCCCAGCATTCCACCCACCGAACCATTTAGCTGCCCCCACATTCTAGTACATTAGTCTTTAAAAACAACACCATTGCTATTTTATTTATTTAATTATTGGGATAATCTGCCTTTTCTCCCTTTCATATCCTACCCTCACCTCCAATGAGAAAGCAAACTAAACAAAACTTCTATAAATAAGCAGGGTCAAGCAAAAGAAATTCTACCCTCAACCATGTCCCTCCCCGCACACCCCCCCCCCAAATAAACCATCTCCAACAGCTTTGAGTCCATCGTCTGTCTATTCTCTGGAACTATGGTCTGTTATTGTGTTGATTAGAGTTCCCAAGCCTCTCAAAGTTGTCTTTTGTTG
The DNA here is from genome assembly GCF_028583685.1 of Petaurus breviceps papuanus. NCBI lineage: Eukaryota > Metazoa > Chordata > Mammalia > Diprotodontia > Petauridae > Petaurus > Petaurus breviceps. The sequence continues at coordinate 4,628,873 of NW_027185852.1, forward strand.
TTATATAAACTGTACTCCTGATTCTGCTCACTTCACTCTTGTATTGGTTTGGGTCTTCCCAGATTGTTCTGAAACCAATCCCTTCATCATTTCTTATAGCACAACAGCTTTTCATCACATTCACATATCACAACTTGTCCAGCCACTGGATGGACACCCTGTCAATTTCCAGCTCTTTGACTCCACAAAAAGAACTGCTATAAATATATCCTCTAAAAAAAAGAAGAAGAAAGGAAAAAAATAAATGTTTTGGGGGCGGCTAGTTGGCTCAGTGAATAGAGCACACTGGCCCTGGAGTCAGGACACAACACAAAAACTAGCCCTGTGACCTTTTGCAAGTCACAACCCCAATTGCCCAAAAATATATATCTCCTACATAAGTCCTTTTCTTCCATCTTTAATCTCTTTGGGGCATAGCCTTACTAGTAGCAGTATTTCTGGGTCAAAGGGTATCAATTTAATGACTCTTTGGGTATAGTTCTAAATTTCTTTTTAGAATGGCTGGACCACTTGGAATTAATGTACTTAACATTGATCTTAATGGTATAGGTATGATCATGATATTCCCCTCCTGAAATACTTCAATGACTCTATTCCTTAGTGAATAAATACCAAGCTCATTAGACTGGCTTTTAAGACCTCCCTCCATCTTTTTATCATACAATTCTCTATCACGGAGTCTTAGCCCAAGTGCATTGACCTTGTCCCTTGAACATGTTCTGGAGCCTTGGCTCACACTGGTCCCTAGGCTTCTCGGGACATTCTCCTCTCTTTGCTGGATGATACCATCAAGATCCAGCTCAAATACCATTTCTTCTCTTACTCTCTTTTGATTTCTCCAGCTGTAAATGATTTCTCCCTCATTGGATCTCATAGCAGTTTATAATCCTATCACACACATTTTGGGAGGGAAGAGTGGTTCTGGACCTGTAACTGCATCAGGGTGAGGTACGGAAAACCCTTCCACTTATAGAGCTCACCCTCTTGCTTGTTCTTGCTGTAGTTTAGGTGATTTGACCAAGATAATTCAGCTAGTATGTGTTAGAAACAAGCCATGAACTCAGATTGCCCTGCCTTCCCCTTATCAAAAATTGCAAGTGTTTAATAAATACTAGCTGACTGAAGCTATCCACTAGCCCAAGCAGTCCCCCAGAGGCTCCCAGAGCATTTATTGTATTATCATTTACCTAGGATTTAACTTATTCCATACCCAATCTCTATTCTCCATTGCAAGCTCCTTGAGGGCAGGGATTCATTTATAAATCTGAAAGAAATCTTGTTATCTTAATTAACCTGCTTCCTGCCTTAATGGAGTAAGTGAAGGCTGGAAGAGTGGTCATGTGCCCCACCCAGGACAACATCCTCTGCTTCTGTGCTTCTCAAAAGTGGCTCCATGAACTGTGTGGAAGTCATCACACAGACCTGCTGAAGCCTCAGCGCTTCTGAAGTCTGACCTGATTCCTCACAGAAAAGAACAAGACTGAGCATGAGCAGAGAAAAATCAGAGAGCCCCTGCAGTCTATTCAAATGACTCCTTTGTCTCTCTCCCCTTTATTGATTAGACCCATGATTTCATTAGTTCAAGGAACATCTGGTGAGGAAAGTCCTTCTTCTATAACTTCCATTCCTCCACCTGCCTTGGTACACTGAGAGGTCACGTCATTTGCCTGAGGTCACATAGGCAATATGTAACATAGGTGGAACTTGAACCCTGATCTTCAGGACTTGGAAGCAGAGATGAGCTCTCTGTTCATGCACCTGATCCTTATCTACCACCCAACTCCCCTCTTGCCCTTAAGCACAGAAATTCTCACTTCCAGAGCCAACAAACTTCAAAGACAATCCACTGCTGTAGGGAAAATGGGAGTCAGCCCATTAGAAGCTAGGACATTGTCTCTGAACCAGAGCCTCAGCTTTGAAGTGAGTCAGCCCTCCTCCTCTGAACTTCCTCCCCCAGGCTTGCCTCCTTTAGGGTAGCTCCAATATGCTGCCTCACTGTCCTAGTAAAACCGTGGGAGCTGTGGAAGGTCACCATCTTTTGGTTACCCTAAGGCACAGCTCTCCTGGGATTAATGTTGCATTGACTGGAGTATTTTCTTGAACTAAGATGACAGGTGACTCCAGTTAATTATGAGATGGGCTCTTTTCAGCCTTCTTAAACCCTACACTCTAAGAAGCCTGAGAACTAGGTTTTAGATTTAGTTAATGCCAAGTAGTAGAAATTTGGGGAAATATTTTCCATCCATTTTTGACAATTTGACCATGTGCCACTTAACCTTGTTGGGGCTCCATTTTTTCATATGTAAAATGAGGGATTAGACTGAGTGGCCTCTGAGATTCTTTCCATTTCTAAATCTATGATTCACAAAGAAATGGAATAGTCTTTTTTCCCTCAAGGAACTATAACTAAGTCTGAATTCTGCATATTTTAATTGGGCTAGAACTAATGACTGTATTTTACATAATTTCAACTTCAAATGATGCTAATTAGAAAAGGATGCTCTTGAAGAAGACTTCTCAGATTCATAAATTCCTTTCATGGCAGATTTGAATATCAATTCCAATCTAACAAACATTTATTAAGTGCCTACTATTTGCAATATGATGAGCAAATTTAAAAGAAAAAAAAAAAACAATCCCTGCCTGGAGATTCCATTCCATTAGAAGAGACAATGCTGTACCTGTGGAGGAGGGGGAGGGAGAGGGAGTGTCAAATTATCAGGGCTAAGATGCATGGGGTGATTTTGACCCCATCCGTACAAAGGGAGATACAAAATAGAAAGCAGGTAATTTTTTTGGAAGGGACACATTTGCAGATGGAGTGATCAAGGAAGGCTTTGTGTAGGAGGTGTTACTTCAATCAATTAATCATTTCTATTAAATTAATTTAATTATAATGTGTAATGTAATAATTTAATTATAATTATATTGTATAATATAATGATATTTAATGATATTTTATTATTATAATTATTGACGATAATTTAATATTTTATTATTAAAATATAACTAATTTAATAATTTAAATTATAATATACTAATATACAATTATAATATGTAATATAATTTAAATTAATTTAAACATTTATAAAACACCTACTATGTTCCAGGCACTGTGCTGAAGGCGGGTATACAAAAAGCGGCAAAAGACAGTCCTTGCCCTCAAAAGCTTCTAATCTAATGGGGGGGGGGGGACCAACCGGGGGAACATACAAACAAGAATATACAAAGCAAGCTCTATGCAGGACAAATTAGAAATACTTGATACCCTTTGAAAGAAACAAAGGATTCTGGTAAGTGGAGGTGAAGTTGGGGCAGTCTTCGAAGACACAGAGTTGGGAGAGGAAACAATGTTTTTGTCTCCCTCTTTCCCTCCCAGTGGATGGCCCTGGCTCTCTGACAGGTTTGCCCTGATTCCCGTGACTGTCCCAGTAGCGTGAAGGTGAGTCAGGGCATACGGGGAGCGAACACTCATTAAGCTGCTCCTTTGTCTCCCTTTCTTAGATCATGATGTTGAAGATGATCTTCAACCAGACCTCGGTGGAGCACTGCAAGGTACCGAAACCGCTGACCCAGAGGCCCAGGGAATGCGACTTCTTCCTGACCGCCGTGCGCCTGGCTTCGCTGAACCAGATCTTGGACCCCTGGGTTTACCTGCTGTTAAGAAAAATCCTCCTGCGCAAGTTCTGCCAGGTAGCAAATGCCGTCTCCAGCTGCTCTCACGATGGACAGAAAGGGCAGCCCGTCTCGTTAGCCAACGAGATCGTGCAGCCGGGAGCGTGAGAGAACATTGGAGCGGCTCGCATGCTTTGACAACGAGTAGTCTTAAACCTTGCTGTGAATTCCGGCATCTGCCGCATGCCTCTGTTTATGTATCCAAGCGACATCAGGCTAAATGGCCTCAAAAGACCAATAACCCCCATGAGTGCCAAAAAAAAAAAAAAATTGAAATATAAAAAAAAGGAAATCTATCTGCAACCGTCTAGTATTGCCTTGTGTCTCTTCAGTTTGTAGCCTACAATGTGATTTTTCATGTGGCCAATGTATCTTGCTCGCTGTCGAGAAGAATGTGGGCTGCCCAGTGGAATAGCCTGCCTCTGTCTGCTTCAGTTCAATTCGAGGCTTGGTTTAACACTATTTCCTACACGAGAGTCCTTTTGAATGTTATTCTCCCATGTTACTTTTGACTTGCCCTATATATCTGTTATAGGTGATTAGCTGTGTAAATATTTTCTCATGACAGAATAGAAACTCCTTGGGCACAGGAGTATTTTCAGTTTGGTCTTTATATCTCCAGAACTTCACATAGTCCGTGGCATACAGTAGGTGCTTAATAAATGCTTGTTTCATAAATGAATGAAACAAATATTTATTAAGCTCCTGTTATGTGACATGAACATAGTAGGTACTTAATAAATGCTTGTTGGGTAATTGATGAATGAATGAAATCAGCAGTTTTGTAGTAGGTGCTTAATGAATTCATGAAATAAGCATTTATGCAAAGCCTATTGTATGACTGGCACTATGCTGGATACTGGAGATCCAGAGCCAAAAGTGAGAACAGTCCTTGCTCTGCAAGAGCTGGGCAGGGATGCAGGAGAATGGTTTCCCTTTAAGTAATTTTTAAAAGAAGTTTTTGAAGACATTGGTCTCCCTCTCCCCCTTTCTCTCTCCTTGTGTCTGTTAGTGGATCTATCCGTCTGCCTGTTTCTCTCTTTAACCTTGCAGAAACCAAGAACACAAGGGCCTTTATATTTTTCCCTTTCACTCTTACATGGCTGGGCTTGAAGACAAAACACAGACAAATCATACATTTCACAAAGTGCATTAAATATTGGAGTTCTTTGCCATCATGTTCAATATCTCCGCACTGAATCTTAATCTCACACTGTTTAATGGTTGTTTTGGTAACTGCATTTACCCAGCATCCAAATAAGAATCATTGACATGACTTTTGGAAAGGGTAGAGTTGGTGCTTCTGTAAAATGGGCATATGCCTGCTGAGATATGATGCTGGAGTCTGATGGATTGAGTTAGCATAGTTTTTTTTTTCCCCCTAAGAATGCTACACAAGCATTGAATCCCATACCTTCAGGTCTTAGTCCTTTGCCTTTGGTGGGGAGAAGTGGGTGAAAAATCTGCTGAAGACACTAACTAGCTTGCTTCCTCTGAGCCTCAGCTTCCTCATCTGTCAAATGGGGGTAATAGCACCTATCTCACAGGGTTGTTGTGAGGCTCTGATGAAATGATTCGTGTAAAGGGCTTTGTAAACCATTAAATTCTTCACACTCCATCTTTTCTAATTATCTATATTTTTAAATAATACTCTGACAATGAGACACTAGCATTGCTAGAGATTTGGAGTTAGGGCTATCTCTTTTGTGGATCCAGGTTTAAGCTACGCACTTTAAAATGACAGGGTGCATATGTTTGCTTTTTTCTTTAATAACTGATCATTAAAATGTTGTTTCTTGAGCTAACTTCTAGCCACATGTAATATGCATTGTATTACACCACAGCAGCCAATTCTTGACCCATCTGTATGAGTCTGAATTCAAGCCTACGATGTGTCAAGCACTTGGTAGGCATTGCAACTACAAAACCAAAAATGAAACAGTCCCTTCACGGAGCTTACAATCTACTGGAGTAGGATTTCTTTGTCTTTTTAAAAGACATCATTAGAAAGTCCCTTCAGAGCAGTTTGGAAAGTCCTATCCAATCCAACAGACATTTATTAAGGAGCTTGTGCCAGGTGGTGGGGATAGAAAGACAGCACCAAAGCAGTCCTAGCCTGCAAGAAGGTTGGTTACACGTAGAAATAAATTTTGAACTGTTCTTTCCTGTATCAAGTATGCAAACCCATTCTGAATTTTCTTTTTTGTGTGATTCTCTTTCTGTCAGTCTTTTTTCTCTGTCCATGTCTCAGTGTCTCTTTCTGTCTCTTTCTCTCTGCATCTTTCTCGTACTTTGGCTTTTTCTCTCTGTGTCTCTTTCTCTCTCTCTCCCTCCCTCCCTCTTTCTCTATCTCTGTTTCATTCTCTCTTTCTCTGTCTGCTTCATTCTCTCTCTTTCTCTGTTTGATTCTGATCACTCTTGATCTTTCTGGATTAAAAAAAGTTTTCTTTTGTATTCTTTATAGCTATTATATGTTCTATCTGATTTTGAGTGGGGAATTAATTTAAGGAACTTTAACTGTGTATAATTATTATCCAAGCATCAGCTGGATCAGGAATAATCCAATTAAGCAAATGAGAGGATTGGAAGGAAAACAGATCTGCTGAGTATGCTAATAGAATGTAGGATGTTCCTTCCTCTAGGCTGGAATTTGCTCCTGGAAAAGATTTAAATAAGCTATTCGAAACACAGGAAGCCCCTTAGACCAAGCTGTATGTGGGTCTGTGTGCAAAGATGTGTGTGTTTATGCATGTGTATACATGTGCATGAATATATATGTATATGTGTGTGTGATGGGTTACATGGGGGCCTGGGTGTTGGGAAGACTTTGGTCCCAGTCCTTCCTTTGCCACTCAGTAGCTGTGTGACCTTGGGTTGGTCCTTCCATCTCTCACTGTCTGTCTCAGATAACTTTTTAAGACTTAAAGTCACAACAAGTTGTTGATCCATATTGGCTTATATGCATGAGAAGTAAAAGGTGTCTCAGAGATTAAGTCTTTTTCCCTGGGGAAAAAAAAGGAAATTTCTATACCAAGAGTTTCCCACATCGATAAAATCACGGATGTGAACCCCAAATATGTGTGTATTTAGGTATGTAATTGAGTATATATCTAGAGGAAGTGTGGTATTGTGGGTAATTTGATGGACTTAGAGGCAGAAAAACATAAACTTCAATTTGGCCTCTAACCCTCACTGCCTGTTGGATGCTAGTGCAGTCACTTCACATTCCACACTGGGGAAATCACAGATCCTTTGATGCTTCCCATGTCCAAATATGTGTTTATGTGGAAAATTGTGTGAGTCTTTGTAAGACAAAAGCCTGCACCCACTGGGTGGGCATCCATGATGCGATAGGGATATTGCTTTCCATGATGAAGCTTGAAGCTGATCAAGTGAATAAACACTGTTTGTTTCATTCCTTGAAAAAAGTATTTCTCCTTCCAAAATACAGTGCTTTCCTGGGGAACACTAACATTCTTTACTGTAATTTTTATAAACACTGTCAAGGGCCAATGGATGATTTTTCTGGAGGCTGCAATGGGGGAACTTTCATCAAATAAACTAAAACTTGTTCTGAATTCCCAAACAGTTTCATCTGGGTAAATGCTTGGTGGGAGTTGGCAGTGGGATAGAGCATGAGTCAGCCTGGATCGTTGCTTAAGATCAGCTTCTCCAATATTTCTGTTTGCTATACAGTTTCAGGGCATAGTGTAGTGGTAGTTTTATTCTTTTTTAATATTTTTTATATCCCCTTCATTTCCAAATATCTGTCTCACTCTTTTCCCAGTGAGCTATCTCTTGTGACAAAGAACAGGAAATTAAGCAGAAAAAGTAAGCAGGTCCAACATTGTATGTAATATTCTGCACCCATAGTCCGGTCTTTGCAAAGAAGGGAGGGAGGTGCATTTTCTCATGTCTTCTTCGGAGCCATCCATAGTCATTGCAATTACACAAGAGTTAAATTTCAGGTTTTGTTGTTTTTATCATTGTGGTTGATGTTATTATTGTTGTAACTGCTATTTATGTTTCTGTTGTCATTGGGCTACTGTTTCACCATTTTGCTTAATGACTACTCTATGTATCAGTTCATACAGGTCACAAAGACAATGGTAAATGAAGGCTTTGAAGAGAGGCTTAAAAGCAAAAAAAACTGTGTAAATGGGATATCCGTATTCTTCCAGTGACAACAGGTCAAAACATTGAAAACAGGAACTGTGGAGCTGTTCTTTAAGGTGGAAAAGAACATAGGCTAAGCTGTGCAAAAACCACACCAGCGAATTGATGTCTATTCTCAAATTACCTCGTTACCAGTTCCTGTCCAACCCCATATTTCCATGCCAAATGTAAATCCGAAGTTCACTTTGTGTTTGTCGATAGAGAAGCCAAGTACACAAACACTTAGTATGTATCTGCTATGTGTGAATCGAGGGGTGCTGTTTCAGGCACTAGGGACACAGAGACAAAACTGAAACTACTTTTGTCCTCCAGCACCTTACATTTCATCAGAACATCTTTTCTCCATGAGAGAAAAATTGTCTGCATAAAATCCAATGATTTTGAATAAGTGAGATGAATTGGATCCCTGTCTTGGGATTTAATATAGGAAGGCTAGAGATGGTTGTGATGGAGTCAGGTACAAATTACATAAGAACCGGTGCTGTGACTTCAGAGTGCCTCGCACATTGTAGGTGCTCAATAAATGTTTACTGAGCTGAATTGGGTTGAGTTCACCCACGACATAGTCCCAAGGCTCTTTATCAGTAAGTCCCACATGGTGGCCAAATTGATATTCCTAAAGCACAGGTCAGACCATGTATGTCCCTCCTCTTTAAAAAGAAATCTTCAATGGCTCCCTATTGCCTATCAAACTAATATAAATCCCTTCCTCCAAGCCACTTTTCCACATCCCCCACATTCCAGCCAACTGACCTATTTACTGTTCCTTGACTGTGACAATTCATCTCCATTCTCCCTCCTTCTGCATGGGCTGTCCCCATGCTTGGAATGCATGCCAGTTCCTGAATCCCTAGCTCTTTTTAAGGCTCAGCTCAAGCCTCACTATCTCTCCCAGGCCTAGCCTGGGCTCCAAATGACTTACTTTGCTTCTATTTTGATTTCTCTTTGTGTACATTGGTTCCCCCGAATAGAATGTAAGCTCCTCGAGGGCAGAAATTGTTTTACTTTTAGTCTCTGAATCTTTAACATCTAGCCTAAGGTTAGACACATGGTAGGAGCTTAGTGTTTGTTGAATGATGCCCCAGTGGTGAAGGTAATGTAGCTACACTCACATACTCTCTACTGCCAACAAGCAGGCATCTCCCATACAGCAAGTGTGGCTCAATACGTATACCAAACTCTAACCACTGCTCTGATGGATTGCATGACCCTACACGCCCACAAAAAGTATTAGCTGGGGTCAACTGGAGCAGGTACAAAAATCCCAAGGTTTCAAATTTTCCCTATTAATATTGCTTTAACTGACACAATGGAGGCCACATAGTGGATAGAAAGTGGATCTTGGAGGTGGGAAAAACTGAGTTCAGATCTCACCCACACCACTTCCTAGTTCATGACCCTGGATAAGTCACTTGACCTCTGTGCCCCAAACAAAGCCCTACACATTCTTCTAAGTCAGAGATGGAGTTTTTGGTTTCCCATCTTCTATTGGGGGAGGACATTCTCTTCCTGGGAGTTCCTTCTCACAAAGAAATCACAGACACTTTGTATGTTCACAGTGATTTCTCCATAATTCCCACAACAGCCCAAGACCAAAACACAGGAAGATGATGAGAACGTAAACTTTTTAGCTGCTCCAGATGAAAATTCTCATTTGCAGTGAAAAGTATTACTATGCTCATATGCTGGTGACCAAGCAGAGAAAACAGAATAAAAAGAGATTGAGTTGGTCAGTCTTGGGCAGTCATTTAATGGTAGAGTCTTTAGGCAAGTCAGATCAATCCACAAGCATCTATCAAATGCCTTCTACGGGCCATATCCAGACCAGATCTGCCCTCAAGGTACTTAGATCCTAATGGAAGAGTCAGTCAATTAATCAGCTTGTTCTTTTTAAGCAGCCACTGTGTGCCAGACATTGTGCTAAGGGGTACTCTCATGGTCCAATGGGGAATGACTTTTCCATGGATAGATACAAAATACACATGCCATTATAGAGGAGGGGGTCACTAATCCCAGGGCTGAGTTCAAATCCTGCCTCTGATCCTTACTAGCTGTGGGATCTTGGGCAAGTTCCCTTACCTCCCTGGGTCTCGAGTTCCTCATCTGTCAAAGGAGAGGTTAAACTCATCATCTCCCAAGTCCTGTCTACCTCCTGCTTATTTAAAACACACTCTGTATTTACATACTTCCCAAACTTGCCAAAAAGAACCGCTGGGACAATACCCTGGAGTCCAGGACTGGGATCAAGTGCCCTCTCTGACACAAGCTGTGTAGACTTGGGCAAGGTGATTAAGTCTCTGAGCCTCAGGCAGCTTGAGCAAGTCATGATCTGTATTTGCATCAGAAGAAGGAATGCTGGAGTCTGACCAGTCATAGATCCTGGGTCTCTAAGAATCCATGTCTTGATTAGAATAGAAATTAGAGAAGTCACTTTCCTCTAGGTGGTAGAGTGGATGTAGCCTTGGACCTGGAGTCAGGGACACCTGAGTTCAAATATATCCTCAGACTAGTTGTGTGACCCTGGCTAAGTCACTTCACTTAGTCTACCTCAATTTCTTCATCTATAAAATGGGGATAAGAGTAGTACCAAGCAGTTCCCAGGGTTGTTGTGAAGATAAAATGAGATATTTGTAAAGACTTTTACAAACCTTGATATTCTCTGTACAAGCTAGTTTTTATCTTAAAATTTGTCTCAGTGCCTTTGCACAAACTGCCCCTCCCCCACCCCTGCCTAGAATGCCCTCCCTCCTCACTCCCTCAGTATCCCCAACTTCAAAGCTCTACAGTTGCTGTCCCCACTGCTGATGCTCCCACCCCACCCTAGGATGACTTTGTATAGATCAGGTGACCCCAAAGTCCTAGTTCTGTTTTATTACATTTTAAAACTGTACCAAGACCTTGGGGACTCCCGGTATTTGTGTATTTAATAAATACATTTTCTATGCTTATATTTTCAAGTGTAGGCACCTTGAGGGCAGGAATTATTTTAGTGTCATATCCCTAGCACTTGGCACAGTGCCCAGCCCCTAGCAGGGGTTTGGTAAATGCTTATGGACTTGCATGAGCGCTGCAGGTTTGGTTTTCCATCCCCTGTGGCTGTCTAAATGGAAAGTGTCATCTGCCAACCCAAGTTGGGGCCCTGACTCTGGGTTCTCTTTGTGTGTTCACACATATCTCAAGTTTGGCTAACAGGAAATCATACCTTCCTTTGGAACTGGTCTGCAGAGACATCTAGGGTCCGAAACCAATCGAAAAAGGGTCTCTTTCCAAAGGGACCAGTGGGCACTGAAGCTAAGGAAATTTTTTGTTGTCTTTTTTTTCTCTTTAGCTACATTCAGACTGAGTGCCTCCCCATTCACCAAACATCTCTCTGAGTGATGAGTAATTTAGATTTAATGACCCAGAGGGAGAAGTTCGAAAATACAGCTAAACTCGTGAATGAAGTCACCAAGAACTGACGGAGAGCCCTTTGTCAGCCACAGGCAAAATAAGGCAGAGACTTGAAACAAATAAGTAGGAATTGCAAACCAAAAAACTTCTGTCCCCTGGGGTTATCTTTCGAGTTATTCAGAAATGATATTTTGGAAGCTTTCGATTATTTCCAGAAAATACCATTTGATCAGTGGAAGCAAGAGCCCTGGGTTGGCATCCTGGCTTTCCCACTAACTCCTCTCTGAGCCTCAGTTTGCTCATCTGCTGTCGGAAAGGATTAGAATGGGTAACAAGAAAGTCTGTTTTAGCTGTCACTTTAAATGGTTCCTCCACTCTCTGCCTTGTTTTAAAAATGCTACTTACCCTTCCTCATCACGTTAGCCTGCACTCAGATTGTCCTGGAATGCTTTCATTTCATTGGAATGGAAAGTCATGGATGTGATAATGATGAGTCCCCAGAGTCCAATGTAATTCTTCACATAATAATATTTTCATTTAGAAAACCATCAATTATATAGACAGTTTCTCTTGATGTGTCACAAAGTGACAAATTTTCCCTAATGATAGTTTCAAGGTCATATATATGTAAACAAAGAACATATGGATGAGCGAACATATGTGAATCTAAAATTTAATTGATTCCTTCATCTATTTGCAATGCAAATTAAGAAGGTTTTAGTTACTCAATTAATTGATCACAAAGGTCCTCACACTCCTTCCCACAGTATCTTCTGCAAGTGGAACCATTTGAATTTGCTTTGCAAATGATCTGGAAGCCATGCTTCCAGCTGCCTCAGGAGTGGCCAATGTTTCTAAAAGTGATTCAATATAGGTCAAGTTATATTGTTTGGTGTCAAATGTGGTTTTTGAAAGGTTTGTTTTTGCTTGTAAAAAACATCTAATTTTCTCTTTTAAAAAGCCACAATTCAAAGATGACTACGGATTCCAAGGAAGCAGGAACATATGCAGCAACAGCAAAACATTTCACTAAAAATCAGGTTAGTGGTCCATTAGTGTTAGTTAGCGGAGAGAAACTGAATGGACTTCACATCTGAATTATATGAGTCAGTGTCAATCAAACCTTCAGGATTTTTGTCATTGTTGTTGAGTGTTTCATTTATGTCCAACTCTTTGCACCCCCATTTGGGGTTTTCTTTCTTTGGGCCAAAAATAGTGGAGTGGTTTTGTTATTTCCTTCTTCAGTTCATTTTTACAGATGAGAAACTGAGACAAATGTGGTTAAGTGACATGCCCAGCGTCACCCAGCTAGCAAGTGTCTGAGGCCAGATTTGAACTCAGGAAAGTTAGTCTTCCTGACTCCAGGATAGGCTTTCTATCCACTGAACTGCCTAGCTACTCCCCACCTTTGGGGTACCTATATCAGTATCTCTCCCTGCATTTGGTCCCATTCTACAGGTCTGCCATGTAAGTCATTGAGAAGACTTTTTTTCACCATATGTACATTCTTTCATCTATGTTGCCTGTTAAATTTCTTTGGTGAAATTTATGAAATGGGGGGAATACATGTGAGTTACCCTCATTATCCAATTCCATTGTGTGTGTAAAGGATGACAGACTTCAGTCCATTCAGTTAAGAATGCATGTGGGGATCTGGCTTGCTCAGGACTCTTTCTTTGCAAATTCCATGAGTATTTATTTCTTGCCCATATCAGAAGGACAAGTGTCTCTCTTTGTGCTGTTTTAAAAGGTTTAACATTGCAACCTCCCCAAACACCTCATAGATTATACTGTCTTCCATGAGGAATAAGATGGCCCTGGTTCATTGCATGATGTCTTCTTGTTCCTGATACTAAGGGAGAAGCAGAAGGACTTTTTCTTGATCAAGAAGATGTGTGGAGGAGGGAGATGAGAGGTGGCCTCTGACTTGGGTTCAAGTCTATCTTCTGACACATCCTGGGCAGAGGGTTTAGGCACATTACTTACTTCCCAGGGTCTGTCACTTCTCTGAGATGATGAGTCTCAGGGTATGTGCTGATCTTCCTGCAGTACCAAACTCCTCACTGGCAGCTTCATCCTATACAGGGATGGAGTCATGTCTAGTTTTTTAAAAAGTCCTTGGTAAAGAGGGAGATTCCCTGAGAGAAGAGACTAGGTAATATGTGATATGTCATTACTGTGACTGGCAGAAGAGAAAGGAACAGGGAGAGTGTCCCCCAAAATATGAGCGTACCCCAAAAATATCCTGGCTAGCAGTGCAGGGCATCAGATCAAAGGGCTGGGAGTCCTCAAAGTAAGGAAGGCCTGGACACTGACCTTGTTGGCCCAGGCAGCTCTTTAAGACCCAGGTCACAAGGCAGCCCTGACCTGCATCTGCCAGGAAGGTTCCATGCTGGGAGTTCCCAATGCCGATAAGATGCCAACTGTACAGAAGGAAAGGAAAAGAAAGAAAAAGAGAAGAGAGGGAGGACAGAAAGGTCCCTTAAGAAGTGGGCAGGCTTTGTTGCTGTTGTTAAAACTGTGGTTCCCATCCTATACAGAATCCATAATGTTACTAGCTTGGATACTCGTCAGGCTTGAATTGCATGAGGACTTTGTTATTGACATACTTTGGCCATTTAATTAAAGTGATACCAATCAATCAGTCAATGGCATTTGTGAAGTACCCACTATGTGTAAAGCTCTTCAATGTCTCAAGTTCAGTGTAGACTTTATCTGGAATTTGAATCATAAGGGACCTAAGAGGTCTTTCCCTCTCTTTGCATTTTCAATAGCAATACACAATGTAGACATGAATTATAAGATTGTAGCTCTGAACTGATGTAAAGAACAAAAAGGAATAAACAGACAGCTACTTCTTAAAAAGATAACACTAATTAACTTTCTGGAGGGAGGAGAGTGGTGGACTAATAATTATCTTTCTCTGTGGTCCCTTCCAGTCCCCATTCTCCTTTACCACTATCCTGCTTTTATACATTTTACAAATAAAGGACCTAGGACTTGTTCAAGGGCACCCAAGCAGCAAGCATCAGAGAGCATTTGAACTTAGATAGGCAGCCGTCAGGGTCTGTTCTCTTTCCAGTGGATCACTTGCATTATTGCTTTTAGAGTTCCTCAGATAATCAATGCTGTAATGATATTCTGGCAAATTCATTTCAATTTACCAAACATATTAAATACCCGATGAATGACAGACTCTGCTTAATGCTAGGGGCAGAGGTGGGGCAAAAGCAAAATAAAAAAAAAAAGCTCCTGCCCTCAAGGAGCTTACCTAGCACTTCAATGCAAACTGACAAATCCTGGAAAACCTCAGCAAACTGTCATAAGGTCCAGAGACAGGTATAGATGCAATGGACACCATACAATTCTGTTTAATGGACTTCTTTAAGATTTCAGGGCACACATAAACAGAAGCCATGGAGGACAGGAACGTGCTTATCCACAAAGATATGAGTAGTTAACATTCTCATTTGTAGGACAAAATGTGGAATGATCTGCCTTAGGTCTCACAGTTCTTGCAATGACTCTTAGCTTGAGTCATTTGAACAGTGCATTCCATGTTGTACGTTCAATTGGAAGCAAAAAAGGGGGACAACCATTTTAATCTTTTGGACTAGAGACTTTTGTGCAGTCAAGTTGAATATTTCTTAAAATAAACAAAGGGACTGTTTGTCTTAATTTGCTTACAAGTAAACGTAAGCAGCATTTACAGGGTCTTTCCTCTAAGATGTGACTGAAAATGCCAGCACTTTAACAATAAAAGGAATTAAAAGATCTTTGTAAAAATATAGTCTTATTCTCATTCATGTAATTCAGTGGAAATGGATGTTGTTGTGCCCTCTGGTAGCATTGTCCTTTGATCAGAGTATTTAGGTTTATTTTCAATTGTATTTCCAAGTTTGATTTTAGTTAAGTAAACTTGGCTTTCTATATTGTGGAAACCAAGCACAAGATAAAAGCGCTTTTTTGTTTGAATGACATTAGAGACATATCCAGTCTGTGTATTTATAAATGTGTGTTGTATTTGTCAACAAAAATAAAGTTCACCATTCAAAAGAGCCCCTGATCTTTATTTCTCCTATGCTGGCTCCTCTCAGCACCATGCCTTGGTTTTAAGGGTTTTACTCTAGTGAGACCCTAAATAGAGCATAGTGTCATAAGAGAGCTGGGTGGGTGGAAAGGAAAACCTTGGAATTCATCTATTCCAGGTAGTCTTAACTTTTCCTTGTGTCCAGGACTCCTTTCTCCTGGACTCTGTTCAATCAGCCTATTGACCACTACTTAGAATGTTTTTAAATGCATAAAATAAAGTAAATAGGATTACCAAGGGAATCAATTATAACGGAATGAAGTTATCAAAATACTAAAAAAAATGAACCTGAAGTTAAAAACCCCTTATTTCTAGTCCAATACACTCATTTTACAGATGGAGAAACAAGTTCAGAGAGTTCATTTGACTTGTCTAAGGTGGTATGGATATTTAATATGTTCTTAAAGCATAGCTCTGACTGTTTCTTCTTCTGTAGCTCCCTATTACCTCTAGGATCAAATGCAAATTCTAAGAGATGCTAGGAAAGAAAAATTTATAAGACTTATAGACTAATGAGAACAAGGAATATGAAACAAAACACTGAAGTTTAACATTTTGTGGCTCCTTATTACTTCTAGGATCAAGTATAAACTCAGGTCAGGCATTTAAAGCCCTTTACAACCTGCCTTTGCAATCTTATTACACATCTATTATTCTCCTTCACTCATTCGTCAGTCTAGCCACCATTCCATCTTTTATCTCCAGGGTTTTCCATCCATGGAATGCTCCCCTCCTCATCTCTGTTCCTTAGAATCCCCACTTTTCCTTACAACTCATTTCAAATGCTGCCTCCTCCAGAAGATTTTTTTTTATTTCTAGTGTTTCCCCCCTCAGATTTCCTTGCATTTCATATGTCTCTATGCTAATATATGATTACATATACTACGCATCTACGTATGCACAAATATGAGACATAAACTTGGTTTTGCATCAGTTCATAGAGGTTTGATTATGCTTTTCTGCAACCACCCTCCTGTTCTTTTCCATAGCACAATAATGTTCCAGCACAGTCATATGCCATGACATCGCCATTCCCCAACTGATAAATATCCCCTTGATACCCAGTTCATATTTGGCTTTTGCTTTGTTTGAGATCATGATTGTCATTCCTTCCCTCTTCACTTCTGCTGAACCATAATAGACTTTGCTGTAGCCCTTTCTTTCAAAGCTGTGTATCTTTCTGTTTCCTCCCACCCCCCAGTGTGTCTCTTGTACACAACATATTGTCGGATTCTGGTTTCTAATCTGTTCTATCTGCTTCCATTTTATGGCTAAGCTCATCCCATTCACAGTTATTATCACTAACTTTGCATTTCCCTCCTTCCTATTTTCCTCTGTTTATCCTTTTCTTTTTTTTATTCTGTTCCTCTTAAAAAATCTGTTGCTTCCAATCACTGCTTCCCCAATCACCCTTTCTCTTATCATCACCAACCCTTTAGTTTTTATCCTCTTCCCTTCCTATCTCTCTATTGGATAAGATAGATTTCTATACCCAACTGAGTGTATTTAAAAATTCTTCCTCCTTTAACTAATTCCAGTGAGAAACATTGCTGACACTCCCATCCATTTGCCCTTCCACTATAAAATTTTACCTTACATTCTTCCTTTATGTGACAAAATTTGCCCCATTCTGCCTCTCCTTTACCTTTTCTCCCAGTGCATTCCCCTTCTACACCCCTAAATTTTTGGGGAGATCATCCCAACATAATCAACCCATACCCATGTACTCTGTCTATGTAGGCTTCTTTTAACTTCTCTAACAATGATAAAGTTCTTAAGAGTTAAAAGTATCATCTTGCTGTGTAGAGATATAAATAGTTTAACCTTATTGAATCCCCTATGTTTTTTCTTTCCTGTTTACCTTTTTTATGCTTCTCTTGAGTCTTATGTTTGAAAATCAGAATTTTCTATTCAGCTCTGGTCTTTTCATCATAATGCTTTGAAGTTCTCTATTTCACGAAATATCCATTTTCCCACTGCTTTTCAAGGTCAGTTATTTTTTTTGTAGTACTCCTAGCTCCTTTATCTTCTGTAATATCATATTCCAAGCCCTCTGCTCCTTTAATGTGAAAGCATCTAAATCAGGTGAGATCCTGACTGTGGCTCTGTGATATTTGAATGTTTTGTTTCTAGCTGGTTGCAATATTTTATTCTTGACCTGGGAGCTCTGGAATTTGACTATAGTGTTTCTGGGAATTTTCATATTGGGATCTCTTTAGGAGGTAGTTAGTGTATTCTTTTACTTTCTATTTTACTCTTAGGATCTAAGATATTGGGACAATTTCCTTTATAGTTTCTCAAAATATAATGCCTAGGCTCTTTTCTATCATTATTTTCAGGTCACCATTTAACTTAAAGGGACTCTAGTTTCAATGGTATGGGGACTATTGGCATAGCTTTCATCTTTTCATGATTCAATAGATGGTCTTTGAGAGTTAACGTGGCTAATAAAGAAACTAACTGGTCTACTGGTGAGCATCTCAGACTTAGCTAGGCTCAGTTCATTCCCATTACATACCTGAGGTCTTTCTAACTTCCCAGGATCTGTTAGAGGTTGCACATGGTGGATATGACCTTTGAGAATTCAGGATCACATGCACACCACAAGGAGAATACCAGTAGGATTGTAGCATAGTTGTGTTATCATCATCATTCTCCTTACCTTATTATTTTGAATTAGATCTGGGCTTGAGGGCTGAGGGACGTTAGACTTGTCCTAATGTCTTTCATACTTTCCCTTTGTCCTAATCAAAGTTTCTTGGAATATTAATGAAAAGCTTCAAGTTGACCTGGCTTTCCAGCAGTGATTAGAGAGTTATAGTCTTCTTTAGACCAGAACTGCTGTTCTGGATTTTTTCCTCCAGAGCTCAGAGTCTGCTTTAACCATTAAAATCAGGGTTGAGGGCTACAGGAACTTCCAAACCAAGTATCTGTCATCATAAGCACAGGGAATGGAATTCATGTAGCCTTTTGGTCAGGGGCATACCGTCCCAGCATATCACAAGATGGAAGCCATCAGAACAGCATAATGGTTTAAAGCAATAAAATGTTCTGCTATGTCATTATAACAATGAATGGAGATTATGCTAGGTCTGACCTGCTTCTGTAAGTACATAAGATCTATTCAAAGGTGACGAGGGTAGAATATCCTAGAAAGTATCATCTTTCCACTGAAGACTCCATCCAATCCCTCAGGTTATATTTCTGCCATAGGGATCAGTTGGTTAGAGGGCCCTTTACTGCTAGTAACCCATCTGTAAGAATCTATTGTAATTCTTCTATGTGAAACCTCCCTGAAGGAGGATTTAAAATCATTATTTACAAAATCAATGCTTTTTGTTATTTACTAGAGAAGTAATTTACTGAATGGGTTCTTTATTTAATGGAGTTTGCTTATACTCAAATAACACTATCGTTGTCTCTCTGTTCACCCTAAAGGCAATCCCTGCCCACCAAAGAAAGAGATGAAAGAGGAAAAAAATAACTCTGTGCTGGGGCCAAGTCCCTAGAGCCGTGTGTAGCTACTGGAATAGAAATGAACATTTTAGTGTTGAGTGAGGTCAGGAAGATAAATTGCACTTGTCTCCTGCTTTCATTGATTAGAAACTTGAATTCTTTGCAAAGCTTTCAAAATTTGATGAGAAATAGAATAAAAACATTATTCATTGGCTTGTTGTGGTGACTAAAATTAATTTTTAAAAAATGCTATTGATAGTTGATATTAGTCTCTGACTCTATGACAGGAAGTTCTGAAAAATGTACTGGCTAGCTAATGTCTAGGAGAATCATACAATTAGAGATCTAGTGCTGGAAGGAACTGCAATGGTCATATAAGGCATTCTTTTTACAGATAAGGAAACCGAGGCCCATAACTGACTTACCCAAGGTCTACATAAATACAGCACTTTAAAGTTCTCTACATATGGTATTCATTTCTTCTTTACAACAACCCTATAAGGTAGGTGCTGGTATTCTTTGCATTCTACAAGTTGAGGAAACTGAGGCTCAGCAAAATTAAATGACTTGCCCAGGATTTCGTCACTACTTAGTGTCTGAGGCAGTACTTGAACTCAGGATTTCATTACTCCAAATTCAGCACTATGATTCAATGGTGTCATTTAGGTAGTTTGTGGCAAAGTCCATCATTTTAAAAACTCCCCATTTAGGGACCAGTAGGATGACAGAGTAGAGAGGGACAGATCTGGAGTCAGTAATAGCTCAAGTCTGAGACACAGCTGTGTGTTCATGAACAAGCCTCTTCACTTGTCAGGGCTGTAGGAGAGTCTCTAAGACTACCAGTTACAGATGAGCTATCAAGAGGCATTGGTAGGAGTTTTCCACACCGGGAATTCCATACACTGATGAAATCATAGGTCAGTACAAAAAAAAAAAAAAAAGAAAAAAAGAAGTCAAAGACCACCAGTATTGGGAACATTTAAAATGTTCGGTATCTTTCTGCCCCGCCCCCACCCCCCCACCCCCATCCATCTAATCATTTCACTCTTCCTGCAGTGGGAAATCCTTCCACCAACCCAGATGGGTAATTCATCTGTAACTTAGAGTTTTGGAGAGTTCCCTAGGGTCGTTAAATGGTGAAATATCTTGCTCAGGGTCGCTCTGCCTGAGTGTGTTGGATATGAGACTCAAGAATCTTTATCCCCTCTACAATGTGACCTCTTACTTTAAGTTAGACTCAGATAAAACCTAGTGTGTGGCTAGAACTTCTATGTGGACCAGTTAGTGGATTAAAATAACATGTTTTCCCATCTTTCACCATAAAAAGCCAACTCAAATGTGTTTATCACACTAAGCTCTTTGACAGCGCTTTGCATACCCTAGTAAATCACAGTATTCAGCATCAGGATAATTTCAAGACACCCACATACAGGCTATTTATAGTTACATTAAAAAAGGAAAGACAATGAATAAATGATGAGATGAATGGGGCAGCTATGTTGACCCTATGCCAACACCACAAGATGAAAAGTGAAAAATACAACCCACTATAGACCTTTCTCAGTGGGAGAGATACAAGAGTTGGACATCTGAGTGCTCCATTGCTATAGTTACCATGATAGGAGAAAGCAAGGAAGATCTCTCTGTGGAAAATCTGTGGGAAGACATGGGCAAGAGTTATATAGGTAGGGAAAGGATGGATGGCTCATAGGGAGCATTTGAAGCCAAGAAATCTTGGATCGTTTTGGAATATTGGCAAGGGAGGCAGACACATCAGGAATTCAATTCAATTGAACTAAATCAGCATGCATTAAGTCCCTGCTGTGTGCCCACACTATGCCAGGTACCCTCTCTCCCTTCACTTAAGGAGGTCATATTTTCCCAGGTGGGACGTAACATGGACGTGGAGAAGAGCTCATGTCTTTTCAATCATCTTTATGATTGTATCTTTGGTTTTGGGAGAAGTGCTATCTGTGACCATGCTTCAGAGACTCTCCCTTTCTCGAGATTTCATGGAATTGGATACCTGAGTGTCATCAGAATTGGCTTACCCTTCACTAGGAACCTGTTTGAGTTTCTGGTTGTGTTCTCGTCTGAAGCAGCGTTCTCACTAAGTGTCACTCCTCCCAAATAACATTGGGAACTGGCCTGGTGGAGCCAAAGATGATGGTTCCGTTGTTGGCACTGAAAATAATCATTCTGATTTCTGTGGCATAGGAAGCTCCCAGAGGAGGCAAATCCCTCTATGAATACAGATTGGCACGTTCATGACAAATTGTAATCTTAGAGAGTAACCTGTAACATAGAGAGATTGAGTGACTTGCATTGTATCACCCAGTCAGCTTGCATCAGAAGTGGGCCTCAAACCTAAATCTTCTTATATCTAAGGTCAGTTTTCTATCCACTAAGCCTAGGCGATGTCATGGAGAGAGTTCTGGACCTGGAATCAGAAAGACCTGAGTTCAAATCCTGCCTGAGTAGCTGTATGATCCCGGGTGATGGAGTTTTCAGCCTCAGCTTCCTCATCTGTAAAATGGGTATAATAATTGCACCTACCTCCCAGTGTTGGTGTGATGATGAGACAATATTTGTAAATTAAATTTGCAAACTTCACAGCACTTATAAATGCTAGTTATTAATACTGCTATGCCGTGTTACCCCCAAATATATAGTGATGCTATTAATAATGTATTTGCCCTTTTAAAGTTGCCAAAGCAGTCTATATCTACTTTATCTATTTTGATCCTTGCAATAAACCTGTGAGATAGTTGCTATTATTATCCCCAGGCACCAATAATTCTGAGGAAGCTGAGATTGAGAGAAGTTTAAGGACATGCAGCTGGTAAGGTCTTCCGAACTCCAAATTTAGAGCTCCAACCACCCTGACAGCACATTTGATGTGGTGGATGAACAGAAGCAGAAGGATCATTTTGTCCCCCAGGGTACACAATGTAAGACATGGCCTCAAACTGACTTAAGCTGATGATATGGACCAAGCAAAGGAAGAAGTTAAGGTTGATTCAGTAGTGCAGAGGGGTGAGGAGTCCCCATGTGGAGCACAGGCAGGTGACGTTCTTCGCTGATGAGGCAGGCACTTGGCATGGTGGGGAGCACAGTGAAATTTCTGAGCCCCCTACATTTTGATGTGCTCTGGCAAGCATCCCAGGTGGTCCACCCTTGTTACAGCTCAGTGGAAGAAGACAGATCAGCCAAGAAGCCTGTTGTTTTGCTTTCCAGATTTATCTACAAATCTTCATGGGATGCCCTGCCTCAGGTGGACCTCACCACAAGCCACCGCAGGCTCGTTTTCCCCTTCAATGCTTTTTTTGTTACTTTGTGAGGCAATTTTGCTTAGTGACTTTTGCCACCTCCCCCCATAATGTCCTAGAAATGGGACTGCATTTCTCACTGTTTTTTGCCTATGACAACCCCTCCCAAACTTGCATCTTCTCCTGTCTCCTCCTCCTTCCTCGCTGTTGCCTCCTGATTTCCATGCTTTCCCTCATGACACAACTCAAGCCCTATCTCTGTGGGAGCTCTTCCCTGAACCCAGGGCCTTGCCTTCCATTCATTCTGTATGTATCTTGGATGTACGGAATTGTTTCCTCACTAAACTGAAATCCTTGAGAATATGGACTCGTTTTGCCTTTGTGTTGCTAATTCATAGCACAGTGTCCTGATACATAGCAGGTGCTTAATAAATGCTTGTAATATGATTGTGTTTTGACATGGTATAACTCTTGGAGAAGTGGATAAAATGCTGCAGGAAGGCTTGGATTTGAAACCTGCTTCTGATGCATGAGGAAGCCACTTTTCATGAAAGGAAACAGTTTCCCCATCTGTAAAATGGGGATGATAGTATCATTCTTAAATGGGGATAATTAGAGCACTTCATGGGATCATTGAGAGTCTCAGGAGATAATGTAGATAAACTACTTTATAAACCTTAAAATGCAGTTCAGATATTAGTTATTAATCCAGTGGGCCTGTGGTTTCATTGATGTGATAGAAATCCATAATCCATTCATGACTACCTGCTCTCTGGGGATTCCATGCACGTCCTCCCATACATTCACCATGCAGTCTACCCTCTTATACTCTCAACACCATGAAGATACAGGTGGGGTGCCCACTAGGTCTTCCCTGCTTTCCCTGTGTGTCTCAGCCCCCTTTTTCCTTGATCATGTTTCTTTGACGACATCCTTTATCAGGCTTCAATTGTGTAATTCCTTGTTTGGAATGTTCTAGAGTCTATTAGAGTTTGCCATGTTCTTCTCCATTGACTTCTGTGGGCTCTCAACTTCAGTCCTTCATGTTTCAGGGCCAGCAGTCATACATTATAGGGAGAACAAAAGATGAACCTTCATTTGGGGAGAAGTGTGGGTTACTAAAAGAATTTTGCAATTTTTCAAATACCATTCAACTCACTCTCTTCCATGTCATTTCTGGGCCCAGATCCTTGTTCATTTGCAGTGTCTGTTCAAGATTTCTATCATGATGGATGTGGTCTATGAGCTGTTTATCTTAGTGTAAGCGACAGGCATTCTTCTCCTGCTTGGTTTTTGAGTGATTAGGGAATTTCTACAATGTCCTAGTACTTGATATAGCCACACACGGTGTCATCATACATATGAAAAGAGTCCCTTGACATCTGTAGCAGAGATTCTTAACCTGCAGTCAATGAATAGATTTCAGGGGGCTGTAGATTTGGAGAAGACAAGTATGCCATTTTGAGTTTGCTCATCTCTAATTGAAATTAACATTCCCTCCAGCTTTTCATTAAAACACACTGAGAAGGAATCAGACTACCAAAGAAGTCCAGGGCTCCCAAAAAGGTTACAGTGGTCTTGGTCTTTAGGGGACCCCTGTCAAGAAGACCTGAATTTACCTCTAGCCTCAGAAACATAGTGTGTGGCTCCAGGCAAAGTCACTTAACCTCTATTTGCCTTTGCTTCCTCATTTGTATAATGGGGAGAATAATAGCACCTACATCCCAGGGTTATGGTGATGATCAAATGAGACACTATTTCCGAGCACAGGGTCTGAAACACAGTAGGTGCTTTACAAGTCAGTCTTTTGTATTACTATCATCACTCTTCCATTTGGATTCTGTCTTGGATCTTCCCATAATAGCAGTGACGTCTGGTGAACTAATGTGTCTTTAGTTCATAACTTACTTGATAATGATCAGAGAATCATTGAACCGGGTTATTTCTGTTGTTATAGCTTTCAATGAATTTTACATAATTGCCATATCTGCATGTGAGACATCTTGATGAAATGTTTTATAAAGATGAAGGTGACAAAAATCAACAAACATGAACATTTCCTCTGACAAAGGAGAACAGAAAGAGGGGATTGCATATGGCACCATGAGTTTCTATTACTTACAACTTTTTTTAAGTATATGTTATTAAACAACGCAGTAAGACCAACAGTACCCTCTTTGGGTATCCTTCTGAACTTCCTTCTCATCTCTAATTATTGATGTTTTTAAAAATGCTTTCTTCATCTTTCTTCTCCTTCTTGTTCTTCCTTCTCCTCCTCCTCCTCCTCCTCCTCCTCC
>NW_027185852.1:4658225-4665610 GCF_028583685.1 Petaurus breviceps papuanus
TCTTCTTCTTCTTCTTCTTCTTCTTCTTCTTCTTCTTCTTCTTCTTCTTCTTCTTCTTCTTCTTCTCTTCCTCCTCCTTCTTCTCCTTCTCATCCTCCTCTTCCTCCTTCTCCTTCTTCTCCTCCTCCTCCTCCTTCTCCTCTGCCTTCTCCTTCTCCTTTTCTTTGTTGGGTGGGAGTATCATTATTATTACCTTCCGCAATACTCCTGTCCAATGGGAGACGTCTTGAACGTGACTTTGGGTCACTCTGGGGATTTTTTCTTTTCTCTCCTGCGTCTGTAAATACTAAATCTCTCCACTGCACTGTTTGAATGCAAGCAGCAGCATGGCGCATGTTGATGCTCCTTCCAGAGAGGGCCCAAAGCGCACAGCTGCAGACTGCCCTGTGAATGTCAAGTTAGTAACTCTAGCACATAATAGTGGGGGAGAGTTTTATCAGAATTCCAAATGGAATGCTTACCTGCTTATTTTCTTCCCATTTCTTCCCTCCCTCCCCCACCCTGAGAGGACACCCATTCTGATTACCCTTTCCCCCAGTCTGCCCCCACCCCCCATTTATACCTTTCCCCCTTACTTCCTTGTAGGGTAAGATAGATTTCTATACTCCATTGCCTGTATATCATTTCTCAGTTGCATGTAAAAACAATTTTTAACATTTGTTTTTAAAACTTTGACTTTCAAATTCTCTCCCTTCTCCCCTCCCCACCCACCCTCATTGAGAAGGCAAGCAATGAAATATAGCATTCTTCTTTTTTTAAGGACAGAAGATTTTGAAATGCAGCTCTGGAGATAATTTGCTCCAAACCCTTGATTTTACAGAATAGGACAGCAGCTTGTCAAACGTCATTAGGTTGGCAGAGCTGAGATTCAGACCCAAATTCTTTGAATCCAGATCTAGCACAACACGGCTCCTATGTGCAGAACCTCGAGCCCAGAATTTTAGAGCTTTGAAGTGGCGTGTTATTTAGGAACTGTTTGAAAGAAGTGTCTCATGCGTGCTGTGGGTGGCAGCTTGCAGAATGCCATAGTTACACACACACACACAGACACACACACACACAAAATAGGCTAGTGCCTATTTTATAACAGAATCATCTTTTGGTCACCATGGATCTGTCTGCGGTCGGTCACTTTCCTAACCTGCCCTGACTTGATGTTGCCCAAGGTCAGGGTTTTCCTCTTCAGTGATGGAAAAGAGAGGAGATGCAAACTCTTGTCCTTATTCACTTGGCTTCTCTGCTATTGCTTTCACTGATTGCAATGGGGGTGTTTTGAGAAAGGGAGTCTTGATGTTTTGTTTGCATCTTCCTTACTTAGGGCAGCATTCTGAGCTTAGTGAATGCTTAACAAATGTGTTTTTGTTTATTTAGTCATTCTTCATTCACATTCCTTTTTTAAAGTTTCACTGATGCTTTTTGTTTAAATAATAGTGATTTCAAGCTATACTTTTCCTTTCCTTTGAAAACCCTGCATCATAACAAACAAAATCACTTACCTGGAACCCAACCACAGAGCAACCACAACAGCCCTAGTCCCCTATCTCTGTTTTTCTCAGGCACCAAGATGAATTATGACAATGACTCACAATTCAGCTGCCTTGAGTGGGATGTGGGGGTGGAGTGGGGTACATCATCATGACCACTGTCTAGGGGCTTCCCTTGTTTCAGCTTCTCATAAGTTCATTCAATTCTTCCCATGTTTCTCTGAATTCTCATATTTGTTGCTTTTTATGGTGTAATAGCTTTCCAAGTACATTGATCGGCCCTGATGCTTTGAGCCTTTTCTGGATTCACAGACACCAGTGTTCTTTCCTGCCTTTGACTACCCCAAGAAGTGCTACCACAAACACACTGGCACATACAGGAAACTTCTCTTTGCTTTTGAGCTCAATGGGGTGTATGCCTAGGGTTCGGGTCCTTAGGTCAGAGCCTTTGAACAGTTTAGCAAACACCTTTTTTATGTGATTTCGAATTAACCAAACAGATGGACCAACTCACAGCTCCACCAATAGTGCATTTTCACCTTTCCACTTGCTACTTTTCCTCCCACTCATAAAATTCATTAAGGTCTTTGGATTTTTTATTAAACTGTCAACATTTAGCTCAAGGGAACCATTGAGCAAACTAGCAATGGTAATCATTGCAATCATTAATACCTTATGACTTCAATTTTTCCATTGTTGGTTTCCAAGATCACTGAGTCGTGCGCTACACCCATCACTGCCATACACTGCCTCTCTCAGATACATCCAATTCTCTCTGCTCACACGCCCACCGATTTAATTCATGCCTTTGTCATCTTTCCTTTTCAGTAGAGTCCCACTTCTTCCTCCTTAGATTTAAATTAGAAGACCAAGCTTTGAATCTTGGCTTTTCCACTTGATGCCTGGGGAACTTCATTCAAGTCACATGACCTTTCCAAGCCTCAATTCCTGAATCTCTAAAATGAACATGCTGGAGTAAATGTTCTCTTTGGTCCATTTTAGCTGGAAATCTATGATCTTGGGAACAACAGACTTGGGGGAGAGGGGAATGTTGTTGTTTTTTTTTTTATGGAATGGTTCCCTTCTAATGACCCTTAGAACCTTTTACAAATGAAGTTTATAATTATTCTTAGGGACTTTTATTAACATTGCTTAGCACTGATTACAATCATTGAATCATACAATCAGCCTCAAATGACTCGGTCATATCTTTCGTGATGGAAAGGTCATGATGGTATTTAGAATGCTAACAAAGGCAAGCAGAATGGGAGAGGAGAACAGGCCCAGTCATTGGACTGGGAGGCAGGAAGACATCACAGAGGGAATCCTGATGCGGGAATCAGAGGAATGGAGTTCAAATCATTCCTCAGATGCTTTCTAGCTATGGGACTTTGGCCAAGTCGCTTCTCCCAAACTCAGTTTCCTTATCGTGAAAATGTGAGGTTGGATTTGTGAATTTAAGGCTGCTTGAAACCTAAACTCCACCTCAAAATTTGCTGAAAGTAGAATTCTTGTTCTAGGTCAGGGATTCTTAAGCTTTTTGTATCACAGATTCCTTTAGTGTGTCTGGTGAAGGCTATAGACTTCCTTTCAGAAGAGGGTTGGTTTTGTTTTGAACTGACAATGGAAAGAAATGGTAAATTTTAGCTAGAGGATAGTGGAAAATAAAGTTACATGTATTTTTCCCATTGAAGTTCTCAGACCCCTAGAAATCCATGATCTATTGATCTTCTGTAAATTGCTTCTAATACTTTTTTTTTGCACTTTTTTTGGGAGGGCAATTGGGGTTAAGTGACTTGCCCAAGGCTACACAGCTATTTTTTTGTGTCTGAGGCTGGATCCAAACCCAGGTCCTCCTGACTCCAGGGCCAGTGCTCTCTATTCACTGTGCCACCTAGCTGCCCCTGCAACTAATACTTTTTGAGTATCAGGGTAATGAGGTACTTGTCTAGATCTACTCTGACATGGGGCCTGAACTCTGTGCTTCCTGATTTCAAGACCTTCGGTCTGTCTCTTATATGCCATGTGGCCTCTGACAAATAAATGTTTGTTTCAGCGAATTCTTGAAAGGTGGAGGGACTGTATATGAGATTGAAACTCCCTCTGACAAATTAGGTCAGAACCTTCTAGATATGGAGAGCTGCCTAGACCACCATTTGTCATACAATCTTATGTGCCAATGGTGGACTTTGAACCCAGATCTCCCTGACTTCAAGGCCTGGTCCATCCACCATGCTGTGCTTCTGAACTCTATGAGTTATTGGGATTATTTCATCATACCCTATCTCCCACTTCTGAGCCTTTGTCTAGGCTGTGCTGTGGAATGCATTCTTTCATCTCTACCTTTTAGAATCTATAGCTTTATTCAAGGCTGAACTAATGTGCTGCCTTTCCTGATCTGTCTTGTCTTTGTATTTTCTCCAGTGCCTCTAACAGAGCCTGGCACATAGTAGGCATTTCCTGAATGTCTATAAAATTGGATTAAACCCCCAGGGCTCTCCGAACTAAGCCCTTCAAAGTCCCTGGGAGGGCTGTCTTGTCCAAAATGCAGCCTGAGCTAGACTCTAGATCCATTCATTCTTAGTGGACACCTCTCATAATATTGTGTTTTGTGAAAAATAAATGTGTGGCCGCTTGCAGTCCATCTCCCTCACCCCACATCTCACCCCCCCCCCCAGGGCTCTGATTAGATCTAACAACAGTGCACTCATCTAGAATTAGAAAGTCCATGTGTCCAAAATGGGCTCAGTAAACATTCCCCTGACATGTGGATGCCCCATGACAGTTTTACAACATCTTTTGAGTTAGACTAATGAGCTCTGCCATCTGGCAGTGGCCAGTCATACATAATACCCACCTGTGCCTCCACATCCAGCCCAAAGTGCAAAGGCAAGCATAGAATTTATCAAGATTTGGAACACATTGGGCAGAGATCTGCTTTATTTTATTTTCTTCTTGTACGCTTTTTTTTCCCCCATTTTCGAAACCAAATAATGAGTGGGTTTTGGGAAATCTGGAAACCAGGAAGTATGTGTGCTTTCAACTTACAAGGGTGTGTGTGTGTGTGTGTGTGTGTGTGTGTGTGTGAATACATAAAATATTCCTCCTTATAGAATGCAGACTGGAAACAGAATCTCAGCATCATAAGGGGCCTCAAAGGATGGATTTAAACCATCCTAGAAGCAGGTGAAGAGTTAGAAGGGACCTTAGAAACTAATCCAACCTTCTCATTTTACAGATGAGGAAACTGAGGCCCACAAAGTTTCAATGACTTGCCAAGGTCATTCAAGGAGTAAGTGACAAGGATGACCACGTTCTGCCATTTCCCCAACAAGGGGCTACTCAATCTTTAACTGATATGGAATATTGATGCCCTAATGATTAAGAAGATTTTCCTTCTCTTTCAACCAAAGTCCCTATAACTTTTATCACATGGCCCTGGGTCTACTCACTGGGACCAAGCAAAATGAATCGAATTTCTCTGTGCTACAAGAGTTTCCTCCCCTCTGCTGTCTTCTCTTCCTGAGGATTCACAGCCCCTGTTCCTTCAAGCATTTTCCAGTCCCGTCAAATGGGCTGCTGCTCTCCCCTTGGCAGGACATTCCACCATCTGCCATGTGCTTTTGGACAGACATTCCTTCACGTCTGGGATGCACTTACTTCTCCCTCATGAAATCCCTTGTTTCTCTTGGCTACCACATGAGGCCTGACCTGGTCTTCCCCACTTCTTACAAGCCTCCCTTTCGAAGTTACTCTGGATTCCTTTGTCTGCCCTTGCTGTACGTGTTGTGTCCTCCAAGAAGATGTCAGCTTCTGAGGAGCAGGGACTCTTCATCTTTGCTTTTCTATCTGCAGTGCCCGGAGAATTGCTTGGCACATTAAAGATGCTTAATGAATGTTTGCTGAATTGGATTTCGTTCCTCTGAATGCTTGTCCTGTGAAGGACTTTCATCATCTTTGCTCCCCTCCTCTGAACCCTACACCATATCCATGTTTCTTACTTCTACGTTCCAGAACGCTGCCAGGAACCAGGGACGCCCCTTGACTCAGAGGACAAAGAACCAACCTTCTTCTCTCTTTGGAAAATCAGCACGATATTTGCTCATCCCTGTCATTGCTGTATTGCCCCAGTTCTCTATGACTAAAAGAAATAAGTCACTATTAACTGTCACTTCTACCCGTCCTTCCAGGATCCTGGCCTTCGGTGGGTCCCAGGCTTGATGGCTTTGACCGATTAAGCAACCTGTAAAAACTCCTGCTGGGGAGGGGGGGAAGCAGGAGGAGGATTGTTTTCCTTCTAGAGGACCAAGTTTGGGTCTCCAAGAAGAGGGTCAAGCTTTCCTTACATTCTCGAGCACATTTTGGTCCCTGGAACTCTGTGTGTGCGTGTGTGTGCATGTGCGTGTGCGTGTGTGCGTGTGCGTGTGTGTGCGTGCGTGTGCATGTGCGCGTGCGTGTGCATGTGCGCGTGCGTGTGTGCATGTGCGCGTGTGCGTGCATGTGCGTGCATGTGTGTGCGTGTGCATGTGTGTGTAATCTCTTAAAGCTTAGTCTTGACATATCCAAAATCTCCCCAAAAGAGATTATCACAGTCACTTCTAGAAAACTGTTTGATGTACAAAGTAGATTATGTAAAAGAAAGGTATTTCTTTCACCACCAAATTAATGCTTAAAACAAAAAAAAGACTCATAAATAACCATTGACAATTACTTAAAGCATGAAATAGTAACTCATGGCTTCTATTACATTCTCTTGAAAGGTTGCTGCTTAAAACAGGGAACGCAGTGGAACTGCAAAGTGGACATTTCACCTTCACCTTGGCTCTGCAATAAGTAATTCATTTGAGGCCCACCTTTCCTGACAATCAGGGGATGCTGGGTTCATTCTCTTATTTATTGGTAGTCATCTTCCCCTCCCAGAAGAAGTCTAACAGTCAAAAGAAACGTTGACCACTGGCCCGTCATCACCTGGAACCAGGACCTGTCAGTCTCTGCAATTCCCGAGAGTGCTCCCAAGGTCAGAAATATCCATCGGAGGGGAAAAACACACACAGCATCAGAGGCAACCAGAGACTTGAGGTCCGTTCTCCTACTTGCCTACATTGGCATATGTGCTTGGTACCATGTTCTCGCAATTGCCATAGCTTCCATTGAAGGGGAGGGGAAAGATATTCCTTCCCTTTCCTTATGGAAGGCCAAGGAAGAGACTCACAAAGTTTTGGCATGCTTGTCAGACAGGAAGAAACATAAAGGCATTATTTATTATGATTACCCTTTTAAGCTTATTGAGTGAGCCTCAGTTCCTGTCCACAGGTCAATCCTCTTGGGCTCGAGCTTCCTCTCCCACACCCTAGTGACACAAGGAAGAACTAGGAGGCTGAATGTTCCGTGCCCTTCAGCAAGGTCTCAGGGCACACAGGGCGTGGGCTGAGCATGGAGCCTATGGAAGAGCCTGTGCTCCTGATTGTAACATCACCCTGTTACAAAGCATTTAACAAATGCTTATGAAATTCCTGCTACGTGCTGAGCACTGTGCCAGGAACTGAGGACATGGAGACACATTGTGAGCTGTTCTCGACCTCGAGAATTTTTAATTCTATAGAGAGGAAGAGGGGTAGGGGATGTATGGGGGGAGAAGCTTTGCCACATATCTAAGTATCTATCAGTCAATCTATCACTCTATTATTTAGACATCTATCTTATTGATGTATCTATCAATCTAAGTATCGATCTGTCTATTGATCTAAGCATTTATTGATCTAGCATTCATCATCAGTCTAAGTATCTCTATAAGTATCTATTGATCTAAGCATCCATTGATCAATCTAAGTATCTATCGATCAACCAAGGTATTTCTATCTATCTATCTATCTATCTATCTATCTATCTATCTATCTATCT
>NW_027185852.1:4665620-4736955 GCF_028583685.1 Petaurus breviceps papuanus
TCTATCTATCTATCTATCTATCTATCTATCTATCTATCTATCTATCTCTATCTATCTATCTATCTATCTCTCTATCTCTATCTATCTATCTATCTATCTATCTATCTATCTATCTATCATCTGTCTGTCTTTCATCTATCTATCTATCTATCTATCTATCTATCTATCTATCTATCATCTGTCTTTCATCTATCTATCTAATCTATCTATCTTCTATAATCTATCTGTCTGTCTCTCATCTATCCATCTATCTATCTATCTATCTATCTATCTATCTATCTGTCTGTCTGTCAGTCTATCATCTGTCATCTGTCTGTCTTCTATCTACCTATCACTGTCATCTATCTATCTATCTATCTATCTATCTATCTATCTATCTATCTATCTATCTATCTATCTACCATCATTTAGGGGCCAGATAGGAGGCAGCAGCAGCAGAGAGTGTCAGGTAATGACAGAGTCAGTGGTCAGCATTTTGGTACTTTCTTCATGTTTCCTCATTGTCGTGTTAGGTTTCACTGCCCTGTTCATCATTTTGTGCGTTCCAGCTTCAGAGGCTTCAGAGATTCTCTCTGAAGATAGTTGAGAAGAAATAAGCAATGTCATTGGCATTCGTGACTTCTCTCCATTCGTGATTTGACTCCTTCCCTTCTTAAATCTTCCTCTTGCCCACAATATTGCTGCCCCATGCCACCTCTGGTTTGTCCTTTTCATTTACTGCCATCTCTGGGTTTCAGCCTTCTTGATGGGCACAGGCATTCCACTGTTTGGTCTTCATCCACTTGATCTTGCCTTCAATACCAATGAAATTCACTCTAACATAGGATCAGATTCAGAGCTGCTGGTCCTGAAAAGTGATCTGGTCCAATCCCTTTCAGTTTACAGCTGAAGACCCAAATGTCTTGTGAGACGAATTGACTCAACCAAGTCAAATGTATAGTGAGAAACAAAGCAAGGATTTGACTCTTGGTCCTCTGACTACAAAAACTGAGCAAGCTGTCCACTGCACCACACTGCCTCTGACCTGTGTCTTTTTCTCTTCATATTCACAAATGGTTGACTTTTAAATTGGCTCGTCAGTCTCAGACAGGGTTCAACTTTGCGACAAAGTGCCAGCTCATGGGGAGAGGGAGGTGGCAGGTCTCCAGATGTCATTTCCACATCCTCCTTCCCTCTTGCTAGGGAAGTGAGGGAGATGTGTGTTTGGTGCTAATTTGTCTGGCCATTTCCCTTCAGCAGAGAACCTCCTGTACCAGTTTGCTCCCCTCCTGTTTTCTAGAAATCTGATCAGCCCTCATTGGAACAGTGCAGGGCATCTTGCTCAGAGCACACAGCTTCCCCAAAGCCAGAATGAAATAGTTATCTCTTAATAGGATGGGGGTGAGAATTCCCTAGCTCCAAGTGAGCTCATAGAAACCTGAAGAACAACTGGGAGCCAGTTGCATCTCGAGTTTCCCCAATTTGCTTTTGA
This sequence comes from Petaurus breviceps papuanus, assembly GCF_028583685.1. Taxonomy (NCBI): domain Eukaryota; kingdom Metazoa; phylum Chordata; class Mammalia; order Diprotodontia; family Petauridae; genus Petaurus; species Petaurus breviceps. Next base: position 4,667,092 of record NW_027185852.1, read on the forward strand.
CTCACAAGGTATGAAATAAAGTTGTTTCCTAGGGGAGGCTGAGCTTCGGGCAATGCCCTGACTTGGCCTGACATCAAAATATTGTGGAGCTAAATGTATGCACTGAGGGCATTCTTAACCACAGGTCTGTGAACTTACTTGCTTAAAAAAAATTTGGATAACTGCATTTCAATATAATTGGTTTCCTTTGCAATCCCGTGTGTTTTATGCATTTGAAAACATGATTCCGAGAGTGACTCCAGAGGCTTCTCTAGCCTGATGGTCTAAGAGGGGCCACGACCTCCACGAGTGTCAGAGCCCCTGATATACCATGAGAGGAGGGCTAAATGTTAGTGGACAGAGCACTCACTGGTTCTGGACCTGAGTTCAAATCCTTCTTCTTAAGCTACTATTTATGTGATCTCAGGCAATTCATTTTACATCCCGGTTCATCAGTTTCTTAATCTATAAAATAAGGGTGTTAAACCAGATGGTCCACAAGTTACTTTCTTTAAATAATAATGACAATAAAAATGTAAATTTAAATAAATGTTGCAAAGTGCTTCATTCTCACAATAATCCTGGGAGGTAGGGGCTGTTATTACCCACATTTTACAGATGAGGAAATGGAGGTACATGGTAGTGAATTTACTTACTCAAGGTCGCACAGGTAAAAAAGTAACAAGAGGCTGGATTTAAACTCTAAACTTCAAATCCTCTTCTCTTCCCACTGCCATACTGGGTCCCCAAGGGTGGGAACCCAGCCTGAAGTTTGGTAGCTTCCTTTTTTTTTTTTTTTTTCTTAATAAAAATAAAATTTTTTTTTTTATTTTTTGTTTTTCTTTTTTCTTCCTTCCTTCCTTCCTTCCTTCCTTCCTTCCTTCCTTCCTTCCTTCCTTCCTTCCTTCCTTCCTTCCTTCCTTCCTTCCTTCCTTTCCTTCCTTCCTTCCTTCCTTCCTTTCTTTTTTTTTTCTTTTTCAACACACCAGAACTTCCTCCCTCATCTCAGGGAGTCATCCCACATAATAAAGATTTTTTAAAAAAATATTTTACCTTGGGCAGCCAGGTAGCACAGCAAGGGTAGCACAGAAAGTAAAAGCACCGGCTCCAGTGTCGGGATGACCTGGAGATGGAATCCTGGGCTCAGACACTTAGTACCCACCCAGAAACACCTGGCCGTGTAACCTTGAGCAAGTTACTTAATCCCAATTGCTTAAAAGAAAAGAAAAGAAAAGAAAAAAATATTTTACCTGTTCACTTTATTTTATTTTTAAATAGCATTTTATTTTTTCTTCCCAATTACATATAAAAACAAACTTTTACATTTGCTGCTTTTCCTAAAGTTTTGAATTCCAAATTCTATTCTTCCTCCCTACACTCTCCTTTCTGAATCAATCTGATATAGAAAAAAGAGTATTTTTAAAAGAAATAAAAGGAAAAGACGGAAAAAAAAAACATCAATACATTGAAAATGGATTTTGCACAAGAGGCCTCCACTGCTTTCCTCGTTCCCACGACAACCACATAACTACAAGCACATTCCCTGCTACTCCCTGTAGGGCCACTGAGTCGTCTTTTCTTGTCCTCAGATTGATGTAATGTTCCACACCTGCGGACCTCCCCCTTCTGCAAATGAATGGGAGGGTCGGGGTGGAGTTTCCTCTCTTTTCTCTTCTTCCCCGTCTCAGTTCTTTGTAATTTTGCAACATTTGTTCCTGATGATTTTGTGGTTATTCCCATTTACAATGTTGTCATCTGGTATATGTCGCTTTCTTGACTCTACTCACTTCATTCTGTGTCAGATTGTGTAAATCTTACTAGGCTTCTTTGTATCCATCATACTCATCATTTCTTACAGCACGACAACATTCCATTGCATTCATGTGTCACAGTTTGTTTGTCTATTTTCCAATCAAGGGGCATGGATTTTGTTTCCAATTCTTTGGTAGCTTTGTGTTTTAGCTAATTATCTTTTCTGATGCACATTAGTTGCATCTTGAGTTTAGTTAGTTAGTTAACAACATTAGGCTGTTGTTTCTTGCCAATGAAGGGTTGTAAGTGCCATCAGCAAACTCTTAAGTTTGCAAGCCTGAACCAAAGCCCTGGTTCTCCACCCCAGTGATGGCTCTTTGTACAGGTTGGTATTTTGTTTTTTGGAACCAACCGAGAGTTTTATCTGACTTACCCAGGTTGGTGAGTCATTGCCAGGGCAAATGCTTGAAGGGTAAATTCCCTTTTCTATGGCAATGTCCTGACTACTGGCATTTGGTCAATGCTGTCTTATGATCCCTTCAATCTTTTAAATGAAGGCTATGTGTCTGTAAGGGCATACGTGAGTGAGGTAATGCCCCTTCCAAAGCAAAACAGGAAGAAAAGGCATGTTTGTCCCAAGGTCAGAGAAAAAAAGGACTCAGGAAATGCCATTGACCATTTTCAAAATGGAGGCAAACTAAATCCTCAGCCTTTTTTGGGGGAGGAGGGGTGAGTGGGGAGGTGGGAAGGATGAGGTAAGGTGATACTAGACCTATCATATTATTTTGTGAGAACTCCCAGTGAAGAAACTCCAGATGTTAATTCTGATTATTTCTTGAGCTGTAATTTAGAGACTCAAAGAGTTAGAGCCTGGGACACTGAGAAGTTCGAATGGAGCCAAGATGTTTCATGGCAACGAAAGGATTTGAACCCAGATTTTCCTTATTCTATCCACTATTCCACACTGCCTTCTAAATGATCCTCCCCCCAAATGTCACCAATAACCAGGTAAATCCCTGGCTCCATACTTACTAGCTGTTACCTTGGGCAGCTTTATCAGCCTTCATGAGCCTCAGTTTTCTCATCTGTAAAATGGGAATGATAATACTCCTTAGAAACGCTACCCCACAAGATCATTTGAAGTGAACACTTTTGTAAGCCCCTTCAGTGCCACATAAATACAAACAGTTACTCCTTTTGAGAGACAGTGCACTGTGAAGGAGTCCTAAACTTGGAGCGCTACATGGCACAGTGGAAAGAACATTGAACTTTATGCCACAGGACTTGAGTTCCAATCCTACCTCTGAGCAAGGAAAGACCTGCATTCAAATCTTGACTGAAACAAAAGTTAGCTCTGGGACTTTGGTCAAAGAGATAATGCCTCTGGGCCTCTGTTTTACTCACCTGTAACATGAAGTAGTTGAACTCTAGGGCACCTGTCAACTCTATAATTCTGTAATTTTGTAGTATAAGTTGAAAATTCTGCCCCAGTCAATTTCTAGCTGAATGATGATGACCCATATATAATCATCTAGCACTTGAATTTCCCCAAGTGCAAAATGCTTGCAATGCCTATATCTTGGGGCTATGGAGAGGATTAAAGCTGATAATTTATATGAATTGCTATGTAAATGTGAGTTATTATTATTCTCCCCTAGGTTACCAACTCAGCCCTTTGTGTGCTCCCCTAACTATTCTTCTCAGGGGTCAAGAAAGAGCTTGTACTTGGAAAATAACTTAGCAAGAAATAGCATGGCGTCAATGGATGGAGGGCCAGCCTTAAAGTCAAGAACACCTGGGCACAAGAGTCTAACTGTAACATATACTCATTATACAACAAGTCACTTAGCCTCCCAACACATCAGGAAACTTCCAAAGACTATAGACAAAAATGCTGATGACCAGTCAGTGGAGCAGCGGCTGCACTAATAGTATTTGATAAAACCAAAGGTTCACACCCACCACCCAACTCCCCTCCAAAGAGGGGAAAAAAATTACACAAAAGGAATCATTCTTTAGCAGTTTTATAGGAAACATGTGATTAGAGAACTACAGCTTAAATCCAGACCTCAGCATGCTCTAGTCTAATGTTTGCTTTTACACAAGGGACCAGGAAGATGACAGTTCCAAGATCATCAATCGATCAATTATTAAGTACCTACTATGTGTGCTGCGTTAAGCATTAGGGATACAAAAGGACAAGGAACTTACAAATTGAGTGCTCCTGGAGGGACTGAGCAGCATAAATCTTCTGACTTCCACCCTCAGCTGGGCCAGGAAGTCCCAGTGACCAAGGTCAGACAGGTGGAAAGCACCAGAGCTGGGATTGATAGCCAACTTCTCTTGCTCCAGACTCAGAATGTTTTCCACCATCCCAGTTATTGTAGAGGCACTGATTGAATTAAATGGCCTCGAAGGTCCCTTTTAAGCCTGAGATTCTGGGACCTTATAACCTGCTGGAATACATTCAAGAGAAACTCATTGGCCTAGCCCAGAGCAAAGTCAGTGGCCCTGAATTGGGAGAGAAGGACACTTGAATTTCTAAACTACTTGGATTAGCACCAGCACCAGCCCAGTCTTGAGTGAAGCTGTCTTTTCTCTAGGGGTGAATCCATGACTCCAAGGAGGTTGGGACAAGGAGACTGCATCTGCCAGATTGAAGCAGCCTTGCTCTGGATCCTTAGTGTGGTGTCCTCATGAGGCTACTCTGGCCGGATCTGAAATTCTCCTGACATTCAGATGGGCAGATTAGATGAATAGCTTCCTATTACTTCATTGAAGAGTTGAAGGCAGTTAGCCATTAGAAAACTGCAATGATATTTAAACTACTATAAAATGATAAAACAGGGGAGATTTGTCCAGAGCTAGTAGCAAGTTTTAATATCCAAATCCAAAAATCAATTTATATTCTGCTTTGAATGACGTTGAATGCATTGGTTCTGAGTTTAATCTCCAAGCTAGACTTTCAAGGCCTCATTTTAACATATCAGTAAAGAATTCTTCAAATGTCTGCTTGCAAAACAACAAAGAAAGCTTTTATTATTTTTTTAAACAAAAGTAAGATTACAATACTCCAATAAATCAGTGATGTCTTCAAGATGAATGTTTCTTCCAAAGATGAAGATTTCACCCTATTCTCGTCTGTGCCTGCACATCCTCCCATAATTACAATAAAAGGGTACATTCTTCATGCTGGAGGGCTTTTGTCAATTTTCTTGGCTTTGCTGGGATAGCAAAGGAGAATCCAAAGCCCTTGCCTTGAATGTGGTCAGCCTGTCTCCTTTCTCTATCAGACATTTCTTGGATGTGCTTTCTCAGAGATCAGTTTCTCTTGACTAAATTACAGAAAATAGTGCCAGGGGTTATTTTCCAGGCACTGAAATGAGAATGTCTGATAACCAATCCTCCGCTGGCTTCATGAGCTACATTAGCTCATGAAACAGATCAAGTTGGCCATGAATACAAACCTGATCAGATTCAGTTTATGATCTTGTCTAATTTCTTTTATTTGTTCTCTTGTGTTTTTGAGAATAAACTCAGCATGAATAATATTTCCAAAGTGTCTTTTAAATTATTACCAAGTCTATTTGCTGCTTAAAAATAAAAACAAAAACACATTCAATGAAAAAGAAATGATTTTGAAGACACAGAGAGGAGTGAGGCAGAATAAAATTAGGGAAATGCTCCAAGATCACTTTCCCTAACTCACAAGATTTGTTCTTTTTAAGAACATTTTTATTTAAAAAATTTTGGGTTCCAAATTCTATCCTGCCCTCCCTCCCTCCCTTTCCCCCCCCCATCTCCCCTCCCTCAACAGGAAGCAATCAGATACAGGTTATACATGTATCATCATGTAAAACATTTCCAGATTAGTCGTTTTGTACAAATAAAAAGAAAGAACAAATGAAAGAAAGTGAAAAGTAGAATGCTTCATTCTATATTCAAACAATATCAGTTCTTTCTCTGGAGGTGGATAGTACATATCATTAGTTTTTTGGGACTGTCAGATCATTGCATTGCTGAGAATAGCAAGTCATTCACATTCTTCATCGAACAATGATGTTGTTATTGAGTATAATGCTCTGGTTCTGTTCACTTCATTATGGATCAGTTCATGTAAATCCAGTTTTTTCTGAAATCATCCTACTTGTCATTTCTTATAGTACAAAAGTATTGCATTACAATTATATACCATAGCCTATTTAGCCATTCCTCAATGGGTGGGCATCCATCTGATTTCCAATTCTTAGCCACTACAAAAAGAGCTGTTATAAATATCCCCCCCACCCCGACTTTTTTGGAAAGTCTTTGAGATATAGACCTAGGAGACCTGGGAGTGGTATTGTTGGATCCAAGGGTATGAGCGATTTTATAGCCCTTTGATCATAGTTCCAAATTGCTTCCCAGAATGATTGGATCAGTTCACAACTCCATCAACAATCCATAAATGTCCCAGTTTTCCCACCTGCCCTCCAACATCCAACATTTTTCTTTTTTTTGTCATATTAGCCAATCTCAGAGCTATTTTAATTTGCATTTCTCTAAGCAGTAGTGATTTAAAGTATTTTTATATGACTATAGATAGCTTTGATTCCTTTGAAAACTGCCTGTTCATATCCTGTGACCATTTATCAATTGGGGAATGTCTTGTATTATTATTTTGACTCAGTTCTCTATATATTTGAGAAATGAGGTCTTTATCAGTGATACTTGTTGCAAAATTTTTCCCCCAGTTTTCTGCTTTCCTTATAATTTTGGCTACATTGGTTTTGTTTGTACCAAAAACTTTTTAAAATTTCATATAATCAAAATTATCTATTTTAGATTTTATAATTCTCTCTATATCTTCTTTGGTCCTAAATTCTCCCTTCATCCATAAATCTGCCAGATAAACTGTTTCATGCTCTCTTAATTTGCTTTTGGTATCACCCTTTATGTGTAAATAATATTCCCATTTTTTCCTTATCTTGGTAGTCAGTGTGAGATATTGGTCTACACCTAGTTTCTACCATACTGTTTCCCAGTTTCCCCAGCATTTTTTGTCAAACAGTGAGTTTTTCTTCCAAAAGACAAGATTATTTCAAAGAGCAAGTGAGGTCTTGGGAGTGTTGGTGTGGCCCAATAGAGAGTGCTGGCTTGGAAATTAGGAAGTCCTGGCTGTATGGACTTAAAAAAGTCACTCAAGGTATCAGTGGAGTGGCACCAGACATGTCTCTTAAACTCTGAGTGACAGAGGACTTGTTGTTTCTGTATTAGGAGAAGTGGTTTTCAACTGAGGAGTTCCCCACATGGGAGAAAGCATAAGATCAGAACAAAAAAGTTTGAAAAAAGTTATCTGATAGCAGATGAAAGACATAAGATCTTTCTGCATCCCTCCCACCTCCCCCATTATCTTAGAATTGTTCTGTACCTGCTTAAAGGTACACATGAAGTTTCTCCCCTACAGAATATAAGCTCTTGAAGGCAGGGACCATTTCTGTATCCTTAATACCCGGCATACAATAAGGAAGGAAGGGTACAAGCATTTATTAAGCACCTACTATGTATTAAATACTATGTCCACCCACTGCTTTATCTCATTCAATCTTTACAACAATGGGGGGTGCTATTATTATCCTCATTTTACAGATGAAGAAACTGAGGTAGACAGATATTGACTGACTTGCCCAGTGTCACATAAGTAGTAAGTATCTGAGGCTGGATTTGAACTTGGGTCTTCCTGACTTTAAGTCTAGCACCTTCCTTGTCCACAAGGTTACCTAGCAATCTCTGGTAATTATGGGATTGCACCATCCAAGAGCTGGAAGGGATTTGAAAGGCCCTCTTGTCCATCCTCCTCTCACTTAACAGACAAAGGTTTCCTCTTGAAGCAGGAGGGAGTCATTTTAGGACAGATTTTAGGGAGAAAAAAAATTGGCATTTGACTTAGGCCCTCCCACAATGTGGATTGCAGCCCATCTATGCCATCATATCTGACATCTACCTGGGTGTCTCCATATATACTCAGGTGTTTTTCCCAGTGCTCTGGAGACCTGCCTTTAGGTCAAGGGTTAGCAATGTGAATATCTGTTAGCTGGATTTCCCTATAATTTAGGTCTTTTTTGTAATTGTATGTATGCCATTTTATGCATTTTTGTTTTGCATTTTATGCAATTTTATTCTGGGGAATACATCATCATTAGTCTGTAAACATTTGTTAAGTGTGTGCTATGTTCCAGATTTGGAAATATAAATACAAAAGAAAGACAATCACTTTTCTCCAGGAACTTCGGATCTGATGCAGGAAGGAAGCTGGAAAGGGGTTGGGGTAGGGGAGGAGAAGGTACCCAACCAGATAGGATAGGAGGAGGGTGGGGATGATGAACTCAGTCAGAGAAGTTTCAGAATAGTTCAGACAGCTGAGAAGTGAATATTGATGAGCTGAGCTCTCCCCTTCCACGGGAGCTTGCTGTTCATGGCCCCATCCTCCAATCAGAGAGGCAGAGAGGGAGGTAGATAGAGCCCAAGTCCAATGAGATCTCACAGACTGATGAGGTGGTCCCAATAATGAGCATTTGGGGCATGGGAGAGAAGTCAGCCAGGAAAGGCCCAAAGTAATGTAGCCAGGTGCTGAATGAGGAGATGTTGAAGTGAAGGCTTGGAGTTCGTGGCTCCATCCTCCAATCAGAAAGGCTCTGGGGTCACAAGGTGGTTTCACCAGCCTTTCAACCAAGGCATCCAGGACACAGAAGAGATCTAGAGCCCCTGCTCTAGGTCCTTCTATATCTCAACCATGCCAGGACATTGTTCATCCTGTTCCCTACCCCCCCTCAACAAGTGACCAATCTCCACGTTCATACAGGCCTTTCGTGATACCATTTTTTTTTTACTGTCATACTCAGTTGCTGCAACTCGTTTTTAAAAGTCATTATGCTAATGCATTTTATCTTTCCATTGCTGTAACTTCTGGAAAAGAAAAGAATCATCTCCTTCCCTCCCCCCATGCCCTCCAGATGGAATCCCCCCCTTTTAACAAAGGGAAATAATTGAAAGCAGTGTCTGCCATTGACTTTGTATAAGTAGTACGTTCCAGTAGCCCTCCGCCTCTTTGAGAGTGAAGAGCAGGGGTCCATTTGTTCTCTACAGCCCTTGCTAGTTTTCATTTATGTCCAGTTCAGCTGCCATTTGGCGGTCTCCACAGTCCGTTGTTGTAGTCTTGGGTCTATCATTCTCTTGGTTCTCCTTTCACTCCACCTTGCTGCATGCAGATCTTCTCATGCTGGCCTGAATTCCACATACTTGCCATTTCTTACTTACTGGACAGTAACATTCTGTTATGTTCAGATATCATAGGGTTTTTTGGTTCTATTTTGTTTTGTTTTCTAGTCTTTCCATCAATTAAAGGACACCCGCATTGCTTCCTTTTTTATTATAAAGAAAGATCAGTATATGGGTATTTTGGCACATAGCATATGTTTCCATATTTGAGTTGGTAAAGAAGCATCTATTAAGTGCCTTGTGTGTGTTAGGTGCTTGACCAAGAGCTGGGGATACCAAAAAAAGACCCAAACCATTCCTTCCTTTAAGGATCTCACAGCTTAATAGAGAAGACAACAGGCAAACAACTTTATACAAGAGATATAGAAGAGAGAAATTGGAAATAATCGCAAAAAGAAAGCCCTGCCATTTGGGGGATAAGGAAGGTGTTTTGGTGAAAAGTCAGATCCTGACTGGGACTTGAAGGAAGTCAGAGAGGTCAGGAGATGGAGATGAGGAGGGAGAAGATCCCAAGCATGGGGGACAGACAGGGAAAATATGTGGAGTCAGGAAATGTGTGAGTTTCCTGGAGTCTATGTCCAAGAAGGGGTAACTGGGTGAAAGGCTGAAAGTTTAGCCACATAATTTAATTAACATGCAGGAAGCTTGGAACAATTCATAACCCCACTGGCAGTATTTTAGTATGTCTGACTTTCCAAATCCCTTACAGAATTGTCACTTCCTGGTGGGTTTTTTTTTTTTGGTCACATGCACTGATTTGCAGGTGAAACCTCAGAATTATTTTAATTTGCATTTCTACTTGTGGGAAAAAAAATCTTTCCTTGCATTTTTAGCCAAATCCATCAGAAGCATATTCTTATGAAAGTACCTTCTATTTGGATGGAAATTATGACCTTTTCCCTCAAGCAGTTTCCAACTCACATTTTCTAGTAATTGTAAAACAAAAGATGAAATTCCATGAAAACAGTAAACAAAACATCTAGTTTCTGTTTGTGTTTTAAGAATTATTAAACAAAGACATTGAGGTTAAATATCAGTGCATGTATCTTTGGAGAAGATGTTTTCTAGAAACTAATTATTCCCATGAACACCTGGGAAACAAAAGGAATACCTCACTAGTTGTAGATGATAAAAAGACATTCCATTTTTTAATTTGGATACCATAAACTTTCTCTAATGATCTAGCTACTCCCTCTGCCTTCTTTGAGTACACTGCCTAGTTTGATTAAAAGTGTCAAATACCTACCTGTATGTCTCAAGCAAGCAAACAACAAACATGATCAGGTTTTAAAAATTTAGGGGAAAAAAGATTGTCTACATCTTGTCACATTTTTTTCTGGTGCAAAGTCTTTGATGGGTCAAGAAGAGAACAGCATAACTGGCTGACCAAACAAGCTAGCCATACCTCCAGGGGTTTGAAATTTTAAGAGAAATTTCTGTATGGGGATATTGAAGTGGTAGACCCGGGGACTAGTCCTGTGGTAAAAGACTCTAGGCTTAGAAAGAATCCCTCCCAGAAGGGAGAATAAGAGAGTTTCTCTCACTTTATTTCCTTCCCCCCTTCCACTGATAATTCAGCAGGGAGAAGAGGCCGGTTTGAGACAAGGCATCCATTGGGAAGTAGAGAATGACATGTTGAGGACAAATATAGATGAACACAGACCCAGACAGATACAGAAGGACGGCTACCTGGAGGAGGAATCGACTTCAAAGGATTTCCTTTGTGCTAGAGAGACATGCAGGTTATGGATTCCACAAAGACACCTGTCCTCAGAGATCAGCAGAAAGCTACACTGAAAGGAAACTTCATGAAGACTTTGTAAGAGAGAAAAGGACATCCGATAACCAGGAACTGTGAGGTACCCCTTTGTCACATGTATTCTCTACCTCAGTACCCTTATATTTTGAACCCACTCTCCCCAAGGACATGGTGTATGCAAGGGGACAGAGATGTTTTTGCAACTACTGGCTATACCTTCTCAGTAAATACATTTTCAAAAAACTAATTATATCTGACTGATTCAGCATCAAAGGGGATAGAAACTCCTATATTCAGGGTACAGTTACTCCTGGGCTCCTGAGAATAGTAGTTTGCTGCCCTTTGGGTGTCTGGTCCACCAATGTGGATAGAAATTGGCAAAGTAGCCAGAGAGTGGGTGCTAAATAACACAGCTAAGATTCCAATGCATGTTTGAACATCTTTTTTAAAATTGCTTTTTCTATTGTGAACTTAATAATCCATAATAAAAACATTTCAGTTATATAAAGAGAAAGATTTTATAAGAAATAGAATTTTATTATGTACAGTTTATTTTTTTAAGAACTATCCATATGACCTGCTTACAGTAGAAGTCTGAGCTACAGTGCATGAAGCTGTTGATGTCAGTGTGGATGAAGAGGGCCCCCAGGAGGGGCCCAGGGAGGCCTTCTGGCCTGTAGAGAAGTGAACAGGCCCAGGCTGGAAATGCTCTCATGGTGCTTGGTAATGAAGTATAAGAAATCCCCGCATTTCCATTCTGAGTGAGATGGAGAGACCCAGTTCCTGTGTGTGTGTGCATGCATGTATGTGTGTGCACACGTGTGTATATGTAGGTATGTGCATATACGTATACACATATACACATGTTTAGATATATATTTAATAAGATGTAACAAAACTGCTGTATTTGTATCCTCCTCTGTACTTTTTTGTTCTCTCTCTGAATTAAAAGGTTTTTATTGATGTGTGTGTGTGCGTGCACACGTGGATGTATTTGTGTATCCATTTGATTCTTTATCTGAAAACTATTTGTTTATTCCCATTGGTTGTTTATGAATTGGGAAATGGCTCTTGGTGTTATATATTTGTGTTAATTCTCTACATATCTTAGAGATCAGACCTTTAATGATGAAACTCAATGCAGAATTTTCTTACTCTCTAGTTTCTCTTATTCATGCAAACCATCACTTTTATGTAAGTAGAATAATCCCCTTGACCTTTTAGAATCTTTTCTATTCTTTATTTGATTAGGGTTCTCCCAGCCAAAGCTGTAAAAGACATCTTCTTCTAGTCTTCATTTTTTAAATGATGCAACTTATTATATTTAGGTTGCATGCCAATTTAGAGTATCATTATTGCATAAAATAGCAGATCATGCTCTAAATCTGTCTTCTCCCATTTTCCCAGAAGTACATAGGACCATAGATTTAGAGCTACAAGAGATCTCAAAATCCTTTCGGTTCAATGTCCTAATTTTACAGATGAGGACACTGAGACTTCTAAAGGTCCTCCAGGGAATGGTCCTTGAGGTTTAGATTCAAACCCAGGTCCCCTGGCTCCAGGGCCAATGCTCAGTGCTCCTTCCCCTATACCATGCTGCTTTCTTGCCTTGTCACAAAGCCAGTCCTTCTCCCAGGGACAGACTCATGGGTTTATCAAACACTGAACTATTTATTATTTTCTATTGTTTTTTTTCCTTGCTTATCTAATCTCTTCCATTGACCTCTCTGTGTGTTTTGTTTTGTAAGTGGTACTAAATGGTTTTGATGAGTAATGCCTCATAGCTGGAAGTCTGGTAATATGATCACCTCCTCATCTGGACTTTTTCCTGATTATTTCCCTTGAGATTCTAGATCTTTCTGCAGCCTCTTTCTACTCCTCTTGCATTTTGTCCTCTTTTGGGTTGTCTGAAATTCTCCTTTATTTGACATCATTCTGAATCATCACCACCAGAATATTGTTATTAGAAGGCTGGGCCTTTGCAGGCAGAATAGCTGTGGATCATTGAAGGCACAAGGGAATTTCCCACATGCAATCCAGTTATCTCTTCTTTTTCACTCTGTGCCTTGCCCATTATCCACCCGTGATGTCTGTTCAAGATAGAAGTACAGATAGGCTAGCCCTGCACTGCAGAATTTGAGCATTTTGTCTCCAGAAGGAAGAGCTAGACCCAAAACCTGGAAATTGTAAACAGGCTTGAAAGGATAACCTGTCTGACAATTGAAGTGATTTCAAGGCTGGGCTGGGAGGAACGGAGTTTTCCCATCCTGGAGATTGTCAAGCAAAGGTCGGGCAATCTCTTCTTGAGTATATTGTGATGGGGCATATATGGATTGGGCTAGATGGGCTCTCCCAACCCTGAAACCCTAATGATCATTCAACTGTACATCATGGTCTACAAAAGTTATTCACCTACTTGCGTCATCCTATGTGGCTTTCTAGGCCAATCTCTCTTGTGTGGCAATGGAACTAACTGAGAGAGTTCCACTGAATTCTGGGGTTCAATGTAATCAGCAGAGAGCGATGTTTGAATAAGAGCATCTAGAAGGCTTTACTGCCTCTAGGGAATCCCTCTTTCATTTGGACTCTCTGTAAGACGTCCTCCATGACACTAATAGTTCTTCAAGAACCCGTCTCACTGTTTCATGTCTTGTTTGATGCTGATCATTAGAGGATCTTTACATATGCATATGGAAAACCTTGAATGATAATTGAATTTCCCAAGAGATGATGGTTCTTGTCACTCTGGTACAGGGTGATGCCAACACCAATTCTTTTATGTGTTTCTCCAAGTAACAGAGATGCACTCTCCCCCTTTTATCTGACTCCAACATTTATCCATTGATTTCATTTATAATGTGACTATCGGTACAGATGCAGTTTGGCTCCCCCAGTAGCACATCAACTTGTTAGCCATCAGACAAAGGTTTCACATGGAGAGATCTAACTGGTAAACAAATCTTTGTAGATTTCTTAAGAACTGGTGATCTTTCTCCTTTTCAATTGTCATTGTAGGAGTAGAACGGGGCACATAGGACATAGGGCCATCGTGTTGAATTTGGAAGCAAAGGACTGGGGTTGGAATCCCACCTCTGTTTCTTACTACCTGTAGGACTTTGGACAATTCACTTTACTTCTGTGCCTCAATTTTCTCATCTGTATAATGAGGGAGTTGGGCTAGGGGGCCTCTAAGATCCCCCCCCCCAATTCTTCGATACCATCAGAGAGGAGCAGGCAGAGGAGTAGATGCCATGGCCAGGATGGGCAAAGGGGTTATGTCAGGGCCAACCATCTGCTGAGACTTTCTCAATACCTGCTCTGGTCTCCACATCCTTCAACCCCTTTCCCATCCACCAGCTGGAAAATCTGCTTTCACTTTAATGAAGGAACTGATAAAAGAGGAGAGGAAAACATGGTGTCCTACATTGAAAGTGTTTCAGTAGGAACACTTTCTAACTCCCTCACATTCATGTTCAAGAACATACAAATGGAGAAATGACCTATGTGATTCTGGTGGCATTGGTCAATGTGTATGTCTGCCATCATCGCTGGAGAGGCTCATACTGTTGTGGGAAAAGCACTGGATTTGGATTCCAGAGAGCTCATTTCTGATTATGGCTATGGACACATCATAGCAGTTGGGACTGTTGGCAAGTCATCTAATTTTAACACTTGGTATTTAGCAGCCAATTGCAAAGTATATTATTGTAGACCTGATCTCAGTTGAATCTCACAGTGACCCTTTGACGTAGGTAGGTACTGTGGACATTGTTATTTCCATTTTACAGATGAGGAAAAACTTGGGTTCTGAGAACTTAAGTGACTTTTTGTAACAGCAACCATGCTAGCACAGAGGGTAAGCTGCTAGGACAGGTTCTTTGACCTAAAGGAAAGACAGATGAAAAGGGGTTAATGATATTACTTTAATTAACAGACAGATAAGTACAGATAAGTAAAAAGAAGTGAATATCCAAGAGAGAATCCAATGGACAGGGCTCCAACTGTCTAAATAGAGTAATAGATACCTAATCACTAGACAAAGGAGCACCAGCATCTGGGTTCGGAATCAGCCAGGGGGCTTGTTAAAGGAACAGGAATCTAAGATCTTGCCTGCCCCTTGGCCCTTTGATAGGCTTAAGTGACTCTGAGAACCTTCTCTGATTTGAAAATATACTCTGCCCCCTAATAGGCTGAGATCACCTGGAGCCTGTGGCAGGAGCCTTGTTTTTAAGGAATGCCCACACCTTCTTGCTTTGTGATTGGTCAGTGGGTCAATAGGGCTGTGATATTCTCTGATCCAGGAGAAGGCTATATATACCCTGATGTGAGGCTTTGTTTTGGGGCTCACTTTGGTAAGAGTTGTGTGATTTGACCAGACAAGACTCTGGGCAGCCGTTGAGCCCCCCAGCTTTGAAAACCCAGATGTTGGTGCTTCCCTCTCTGGTAACTGACTAAGTATGGATGTAATGGTCAGACAGCAGGAAGCCTGTCTTCTGATCTCTTTCTCTGTCTGCTTGTAACTTTTGCTTGTAACTTGTTTGTGTTCTCTGAAGTTCTGGGTGCTGACCTTTTCCCCCTGAACTAGGTAAATGACATATGTTTGGTTAAAACAAGATTTTTAACCTATTTTGAGTTGCTTTCCTTTAGAAAAGCAGATCTAAGAACCTGTGTTGGCAGCCGCCAGGGTGCTTGCTGCTATAGGGCTTCTTAACAATGGCTACCCAGTCTGGGCAAATCACAAAGAAACATTCTTCCCATGAGTGAGCTTCAAAGCAAAATACCAATCTCCCAGGATAGATAGTTTTCAACTAGTAGGCTCAGTCAGAAGGCATGACAACATGTGACCTAATTGGCCCAGTCCCAAAGGGTGTGAAAGCCTTCCTACAAGCAAGCCTTTCTACAAGCAAGCTTCCCCTTAGGTAAGTTCCTCGGCAATATAAATTTCCCTGCATATATAGTTTTTGCCTGATGGGCTCTTTGTGACTCAGGATGTCACAATTGTGAACTGGGATGGAGCTCAAAACAGCAAGACATCCATGATTGAAATACCTGTGCACTTTTAGACCCAGGAACATGGCCCTTGTTCCAAGAGAAAAGAGAGATACATGTGGTCACATAGGCCTATGAATGGACAGGGAAGATCTTATATTCCACTATCCCCACATTTGTCCATGATCGCCACAGGTGGCACCCAAAGCCATGTCTGACTGACTTCAAGTATGGCGCTCGACTTACTATTCTATGTTGCACAGTGAACCTCTTTGAGATTTTGTTTCTCCATCTGTAAAATGGGATAGCAATGCTATCTACTTTGCAGTGTTGCTATGAATAAAAAACCACTTTGGAAAGCTGGGAGTCTCACAGAAGTGACTCATCCATTGGTTCAGTCAGACTTTATGAAGTGCTTGTTGTTTCTATGAGTTCAGATCCCAGAAGAACGGGTTCAAGTTTTGCCCCTGACACAGACTGACTGACTCTGGTCAAGATGCTTAGCACCTGTCAGCAGTCTAGGCAGCTCTCTATAGTCACAGGATGCAGAAATGGTGTGCATGTGAGAGTTCCCCACATCAATGAAAACTCAGGCCCTATCCCTATCTGAACTGTCCAGAATGGGCCCTTGAAAGTGACACAGAGATGCTCCAGATGAAGAAGAAGAATGAAGTGATGAGGACTTGGGAGAAGAAAAGCCCCCCCCGGGAATGCTGAGCACCAGGGTCTGTGGCCACCTCGGAAAACAACGGCCATCCACTGAGACAGTCTTTGCAGACAAAGACCACGTATTTGCATCGTCAGCAAACCCATGCTTGGAAGGTAAATGAAATTTGTATTAATGAGCTGAGACAACTGGAAACTCCCAACAAATACTGCATCTTTCTGACTGCAAAATGCAAAACTCCACTTCCCAGAGGGATCACTTTGGCCGATCAGCATTAGATCCTTGTGATTTCCAAGGTCATGGAGGGCAGTGATGGGGAAGCTCATAGAAAGGCTTGGGCTTTTCACCAAGAAGTAGGTGTTCCTCACCCACCTGCCTGGCAGGTGCTTTCTCAGGCCAATGAACTCAGGCTCCAGGTGCCCCTGCTTTGAAAGAGTTACTGGCAGATACATACACTCCCATATGCCCTATAGCCATGGTGAGTCAAGCATACTCAAACAGAATAAAAAAAGACAAAAGTTAACTAATCCAAGGATGTAAAAACACGATGACTGTCTGCAAGCATGTGAAGGGCCCTCCTTTAGAAGAGGGGAGAGAGGTAGTACATGTTTCCCAGGACCACAGAATCAGAAACATGGGTTAAAGCTGTAAAGAGACCAAGGTGGGCTTGGATCAGGGAAGTCTTCCAGACATTCACAGAACAGTCCGATGGATGGACTGGCCCAGGAGGCTGGGACTCCACTTCCTTTGAGTTAAGAGGAGGTTGGATATTGTAAATGAGGAAACAGAGGCCCAGAGAAGTTAAAAGAGGGAAGGTTTGGACCCAGTTCCTCCTCCTTTCAAGTCCAGCACCAAACTAGCTACCTCTTTGTAATCCTTAAAAAAATCTAGAAATATGATCTCTCATTCTCCTTCCTGATTGGATCGGTGAGATCAGTGCTGCTAAGCATGTTTTATATAGTGACCTCCTGCTTATCTAGAATGGGATGCTCTGGTAAATTTAATGCCTTAGTTGACCAGGAGGTTATCTTTCTGTGATGATTCAGAATGCACTTCAGATCTTCCCAAGGCATTAAGGCCATGACAATGAACAGCCATGGTCATTTTTTGGTATGTGGAAACAAATTCTGGCTCTGTGAGTGACCAGGTTGTTTGGAGTCTGGACTAATGGGAATTTATTGCTGCTAGCATTTAAACCATAATCAGTAAGAAAACATTGTCTGCCATAATTCAGCTGATTAGAACGTTTTTATTTCTCAATTTTGTTCCCTACACCAGATTTCAGAGGCAGCAGTTGAAGGTTAGCCAATTGTCTAATATTTGAGATCATCCTGGGGTCATTTATTTGCTTTCCCATCACTCCTATGGACTTAAATATCACAATGTCAAGATTTCCTGTGGACATGGTGTTGGGGTAGGAAAGAGGATGGTGGAAGGTATGGAGCGTGGGAGCAAGGTTGTGAAGTGTGCTTAGTTTGGGAACAGAGGTCTCAGGTTGGAAGACAGCTCAGAGATTCTCTGGTCTTCTTCCCCCTCATTTTACAAAAGGAAAAATGGAAGAGAAAAGTGACTTAGCCAAGGTCACAAGTAGCAAGTCTAGGATTCCAACCAATGTCTTCTGACACCAAATAGGACTTCTTCCCTGATATCACATGGTCCTGCAGGACGTGGAAGGTGCTTGCCCCAGCTGGCAGAATACAAAGATGGAAGAAAAATCATAATAACCTGGGTGTAGAGGAGCCAGAGTCTGTCTCATGGGCCAACCTTGTGCCGTTATCCAATTTCATTCTGATTAAAGAAATATTTATTAAGGACTATGAGCAATCACACTGTTTGGTGCTGATGGTAATGGGGTTCAGAGAGAAGGAGCCCCTAATGCTAGTTAAGACATTACCCTTACCCTTATGGTATTTATGCCTCAGTAAAGAAGACCCTTGCATATGTATCAGGGAGGAAAGGGAGACCAAGGAACAAGCTTTTATTAATTACCTACTGTGTGTTGGGCACTGGGCTAAGTGCTTAATGAATATTATCCCATTTGCTCCTCACAACAATCCTATGAGGAAGATTCTATTGTTAACCATGTTTTACAGTTGAAGAAACGGAGGCAGATGTAGTTAAGTGACTTGGCCAGGATCATACAGTTAAGAAGTGTCTGAGGCAGGATTTGAGCTCAGGTCTTCCTGTGGGACTTTGACACCAAGCTGTCTAGGTTGATCACAGAACCCCTGAGTAATTGATTTTTTCCTCTTTTCCTCCTCAATGTAAGGGTTAGTCAATTTTTTAAAATGCGGGATTAAGGTCTCAAGGAAGGGTAGAGAAAAGGTTTGAAGAAGTCCTTTGATCAATGTAGGGCAGCCAGCCATGGGGCAGCTCAAGGCTCAAACACAACCCTATTGCCCTCTAAAAATCAACATACCCTGTGTGGTGTCAATGAGGCTAGATAGCTCTGAGCAGTGGGAGCTTGGACAGCTGTGGAAGATAAATCCAATCCTGATGAAGGAATCACTTGACTCTTGGGGCAGGTAATTTCTCTCTTCTTTCTTCCCCATGCCCTCATCATCTAAGCTAATGAGTGAGACACTACCTCCCCCCCCCCTCCCTGCCAACAGGGGCAGGGAACCCAGCAGAACAAGGCCAGTAGAGATGCTGCCCTTAGGGAGAACAATGACAGGGTACCAGGAGAAGAGGAAGCCCATGAGTGCTCAAAGCATCATAGATGGGAGTTGTCTTGGCTACATGATTTCATAAGCATGTGTCTCTCTAATGCATTTTATGTGTCTTATAATATATTCCAGCTTCCAGCTTAATCCTCACAAAAATCATCTTGGAAAGTTACTCCCGAGGAAAAGGGGACAATTATCTCTCCCGGTCCCATGCAGGACAGGCAAGCCAGCCTAGCTGAAATAGTCAGGCCCCCTGAGGTGGAGATGGAAGGCAGGACATGCAAGGCAAGTCAGACCCCCATCACCACCTGGACACCATCTCCTCTAAGATCCTGATGGAGATGGCCCAGGACGCTGAACCAGAGAGCCTTGGGAATAGCCAGGCTGCCAGCCCAGTGCCCTCAGTCACCATCTTGGGAAGCACCCCTATGGGAACTTCTCCTGCTCTGGTTACAGCCATATCTACTGAAGACCCAGAAAAGGAAATTCTTGTCACCAAAGTCCTGAGCCTGTCAAACGTTCACCATCAGAAACTGATATGATTGATCAATGAAAATGACATAAAAAAGCCTAGCATCAACATCTGTTTTGTGACTACACCCTGAGGACTGTGGGACCTTTCCATCTGACATACAGATGTGCTGTCTTCCCCGTTAGAATATAAACTCCTTGGGGCAGGGACTGTCTGACTTCTTTGGGGATTCCAGACTCTTAAAACAATGCTTGGCACAGAGCAAGCACTTATGTGTTTTGTACATTCATTCGCCCATTCTTTCATTGTGTGCCCATTGTTCCCACCAATGAATGCTGGAACACTTTGTAGGAGAGCACATCCCAGGCTTGATTGGGGGAACGAATGTTTTACGGTGACCATTTTCAGACAACATCTCAGTCAATGCTTTGGCTTTGAGCTGATCATGTTCTCCAGCTAACTTAAAGATACACAATTTAAATGTGTAGAGGTTCATTAGATCTAGGTTTAGGACCCAACAGAGTTTCTAGAACCTTAAATGATCATCCTTGAGGAGAACCAATTAATGCCAGAGACTTCAGGGATGGTAACCTCAGAGAGGGTACTTCATATAGACAGTAGCAATCAGAACAGGGAGGAAATTTGAAGACCATTCTCATTTTGCAGATGAGTAAACTGAGGCCCAGAAAGTCAAAGTAACATAATCAAGGTCAGTCACTGTGGTAAGACATAGAACCAGGATTTGAACCCAGAGAGTCCCACCTCTTCTACCATGGGCTATACACCTAATGAGACATGTGACAATGAGGACTCAGGAAGTCACTATGCCAGTACCTTGAGGCCCTTTTACATTTTCAGTGATTGACCTCATTTTGGCCTTCTGGGTGCCGTATATTGAAGGAAAAGCCAGTCGTGGGTTGCTTGGCATTCTTGTGGCTTTACATACTATATTTACCTATATCACTTTTAAAGGGCTTTTTTTTCTGAGCTGCAGTTATTTTGCTTAAGGGAACGGAGCTCTGCTCTGGACAGGGTGATTTATTCTGACAAGGGTTGGCAAAGTCAAATAATAAATAATCTGCTGTTTAATTGGTACTTAATGCTTGAACAACCAGCTCTCTAAATCACCTTTGTGTATTAGAAGGAAAGTTGGGTGCTGGTCAGATGACTGCTAATGGGACTTTGGTTCCCCTTTGAATGCTAAGAGCCAGGACTCAAGGGATGGGACTGGAGAACCACTCACCAGGGGGGCCTGCAGTCTGGAGTCCTGGCTTCCAATCCTTGCTTTATCATTTAGGAGCTTTGCACCCTTGGGTTCATCACTTTTCTCTTTGAGGGCTCAGTCCCCTCATTTTGAAAATGATAGGGCTGGATAAGATGAGCTCTTGAAGGTTCATTTTATGTCTAAATCTCATGATTGTGCAACAAAGAATATAGTCTAACCTTATCCCTTGAGTATGTTACTACTTTGAGAGTGATGAGCGAAGACTAATTCAGCATTTGGTCATGGAACTGAGGAGACCTCAGTGACCATCTGGTGCAAAACGCTCACCGGAGAAAGAAGCCCGGCTACAGCACGGCCTGTAAGTGGCTGTCTGTCCCCTGCCTGAAGCCCTCTGATGAGGGAGAAGCAGCACTTTTCAGGCAGATCCTTCTATTTTGGGGTAGCTCTTCTCTCCAGGAAGTTCTTCCATCATTTAACTTTTAACCATTTCCGGCTATTTCTCCCCATCTCATCCCTCTTCCATATGACAGTCCTACAAATACCACGGTTGGCATGTCTCTTCTGGGTCTTTTCAGTCCATCAGTCATTCCACTGCTATTCATTAAGTGCTTACAATGTGCCAGTCTAAGAAGCTGAAAATCCTTCAGTATGGCATGGACTCTGTGCCCTCCTCCATCCTGGTTACCCTGCTCCAGCCATTCTCCCACTTCTCAGCATCCTTCCTAAACTGCATGGCCCAGAACTGATCACCCCACTCTTGGACTCATTATTTAGAGTTGGAAGGGATCTTCAAGGTCAGATCCAAACCCCTCATTTTACAGATGAAGAAATGAGGCCCAGAGTGGCTGTCAGTCATTGGGGGCCCCTCAGCAATTGGCATCTGCTGGAGAACTTGAACCCCGTTCTTCCTGACTCCAAGTACTGTGCTTTATCAACTATGCCATGATGTCTTTCTAGTTTCCTGAGTGATCTTGTTCCTCATCTACCATGGAAAATTTGTCTATAAAAAAATTCATGGAATCAGAGAATCTTAGACTTTGAAAGAAAACAGGCTAATATAAGTAAAATCCCTTCTACAACCTACAGGACAAGCCAACATTCACCCTCTGCTTAATGACCTCCTGTGAGGAGGACTCCATGACCCCAACCCATTCTGTTGGGACCAGCTCCCTTGGATGGGAAGTCTCTCCCGACATCTGACCCATTCTGGCATTTTTTACAGTCTCCAATATGGTTCCCAGTGCTCTCCTTTAGGGTCAAACTGAAGGAGTTTAATCCCTCCATCAGACAAAAGCCTTCCATGCACTTGAAGGCAGCTATCATGTTCCCTCAGTTTCTCTTCTCCTGACTGATCACCCCCATTACCTTCAGCTAGCTCTCTGAGCCCTTCACTCTCCTGAAAGCAATGTGTACTGGAAAGAATGCTGGCTCTGGGATCAGAGGATCTGTGTTCAAACCCTAACCCCTTCACATCTCTGGGCCTGAATTTCCTCATCAGTAGAATGAGAGGACTGGGCTTGTTGACCTCCCTTGACAACCTCCAGATCTAGGATCCTCTAATTCACTCCCTTAGATAAATGCCAGCATTGCAGAAGTCTTTCCTGAAGTCCGGCTTCCCTTGTCACCAGCATGTATGTCACCTTTCCCTGGACGGATTCTGACTTGTGTCTTTTAAAATGTGGTGCCTAAAGCTTCACTGGGCCCAGGACTCCAGGTACGGCCTGCCTAGGGCAGAATACTGTGGCTCTAGCATTTCCCTGCCAGAAGATTCTTCTGTGATCTCAGGGCCTTCCCTCTGAGACTATCTCCGACTTGTCCTCTCTCTATCTTCTTTGTATGTAGTTGGATGCATGTTGTCTTCTCCCTTAGACTGTGAGTGTTTGGAGGGCAGACCAGGCTTTGCCTTGCTTTTTAGCCATGGCACAGCGCCTGGCATGTAGGAGGCATTTAATAAATGCTCCCTAGATGATGCTTTTCTTAATCTTGTCTAAGAATGGCAGATTTTATTTCTCTACCTGATTCACAGTATCAGCCTCCCCTTTTTTCCTTCCTCCACATCTGATTATTTCTTCTGTTGGTCTGTCTATCTGTCTGTCTCTCTTTCTCTTATACATGTCATACATGTCACACAGTACTTTCCTGAAAAGGCACAGATAATGAAAGAAGTATTAGCTCCATTATACAGATGAGGAAATTGAAACTCTGAGAGGTTAAGTGACTTACCTACGTTCTCACAGCTAGTAAGTGTCCGAGGCAACATTTGAACTCGTGTCTCTCTGAATTCAATTCCGACACTCTCTAATGCAACATGGATTTATCAATATCCTCGACCAGACCACAATGCCCACAGGAACAGGGAGTTTGTCTTACCAAACTTTGTATCTTCCTCACAATGCCTAGCACAGAGATTTGCATAGTTTTTGATAAATGTTTGTTGACTGAATGCATAAATTATGATCATCCCTTTACAACTCTTCTATATCTCTAGGAAGAAGTCTCATCAGGCTCAGGATTACTAGCCCTTCTTTTCTCAATGTTCCTCTCTGTGGAGAGGGCAAGGAGCCTCAAGGCCTAATGGAGAGGAGTCAGAAGACTTCAGTTCAAACCTGAGCCTCATTCCTTTTCAGAAGTGTAATCTTGGAAAGGTCCCTTTACCTCCATCAGCCTCAGTTTTCTTCCTTGTAAAGTTGACATGGAAGGGCTCTCAAGTCCCTTTCAGCACTGAAACATGTGGACAGCAGCCCCGAGGTTGTGAAGCTTCTTCCTGTGTCTGTCTCTTGTCTGCAGGCAGCCTCCACTTAGGAAAGAAGCTGATCCACTGCTCAGAATGATTACCTATGACACCCTTGTCTCTGTTTCCTTAGCGAGGCAGGAAGGGGGATGCTGTAATGTGGCTGGCGGCATGGGGAAATCCACAGGACAACTGTGTAGGGTTGGATTGGTGGGGAAGATGCTGGAGTCGTTCCTGTCTAGGCAACACCTACTAACAATAATTGGGTCCTGTTAAGTCTGGACAGCAATCTAGTAGCCACCGAGGTCCATTTCACACCCTCCCTTTCAGCCTCAGCCAGTTTGTTTTAGATATAACCTCTGAGTTCAGTTACACGGCCCCAGTTATGAAGATTCCCAACACAATGGCAGAGGTTGTACTCTCCACTTAACCTTACGCCTGGGACTGAGGGGCAAGTATTTCTATAGCACCTACTACATGCCAAGAACCATGCTGAGGGCTTTGTACATATTATCTCATTTAGTCCTCAGACAACCCTGCAAGTTAGGGCTGTTGTTATCCCCATTTTATAGCTGAGGAAACTGAGACAAGCAGAGCTTAAGTGACTTATCTGGGATCACATTGCTAATAAATGTCTGGGACCAGTTTTCAACTTGGTTCTTCTTGCCTCCAGGCCTAGTGAACCACCTAGCTAACCCTGGCCTCTGTGTGATTGAGGCAACATTTAGTTTGCTGGAAACTTTTGGAGAACGACACAAATTATATTAGTATCTCTAGATAGAGAGGCATTGGTGGGGGAAGCTGGACAGAGAGAACCTTTTAGACTGTAGCCCCCAAGTCTGGGTCCCTGGCTTCAGGATCCCTGGAGAGTTGATGGCTCTCCCTGATATCTCCCTTCTCTGCCCAAGCTCGCTCCTCCCTCTGCTCCCCAAACTGTGCTGGGAATGCCATGCTTGCTCCAATCTCACAAATACAGACTCTTGGAATCTTCCCTGGTTCTGAGATAGCTTATTCCACTTATATAAATTACTTGGGACAAGACCCAATCTCTCACAAAATGACTTGGATCAACCCTGTTCACACTCAGTTCTAATTGTTTGAGTCTATTAAAAATATGCTTACCTACTTAGGGTATCAGAGCTAAAATGGGGTCATTTCAGACCCCCTTTATACTTGGGAAGCTATGGGAATGGTCCTAGCTGGGATTATGTGAGGTCTGAGCAGTGGGAAGAGTAAGGAATGGTAAATCCAAAGGGTATTATGGAAGTAAAACTGAGGAAAATAGCTAAAATAAGGGGTGTGAAATATACATTGAAATGAAACCTTCTGTGGCTCCTTGGTTCCTCTAGAATCAAGTACAAAAGGCTTCTCTAGTTATTTAATGTCTTATGCAATGCCTCCATCCTACCTGTCCAGAATTATTAAACATGACTCATTTATAGTTCAGCCAAGCTAACATTCTTGCTATTCACCAGTAACTGATGTCCCATCTCCTGACTTTGTGTCTTTGTCTGTAATCCGTTTCCTCTTTACCCTCTTCACCTCTTGGGAGCCCGACTTCTCTTCAAAGCTCAGCTCAGTTGCTCCCTCTTGCAAGAGACCTTTTGTGATCTACTCTCCCCTAGCTGTTGCTGCCTCTCAGTGATCTTGTGTGATTTACACACACACACACACACACACACATCTACATCTACATGTCATATACATATACACACACACACACATGTATATATATATACATATACTCAGGTATGTGTGTATGCATGTTGTCTCTTCTGAAAGAATTTAAGCTCCTAGTGGGTGGAGGCTATTTATTTTTGTCTTTTTATCTTCAGGACTTACATGATGCCTGGCTGTAGCAGCAAGCACCCCAAGCGTCCTCAGGGTTTGCTGCTACCACAGGTTCTTGGATCTGCTTTGTTAAAGGAAAGCAACTCAAAATGGGTTAACAAGCTTACTTTAATCAGTCAGACATATATCGTTTACCTTGTTCAGGAGAAAAGGTCAGCACCCCGAACCTCAAAGTATACAGGCATAATTATCAAGACAGAAACATCAAGTAGACAGATTTCCAAACTGTCCAACCATTACATCCATACCCAGTCAACATCTGGGTTTCCACATTCTGGGTTTTTCAAAGCCGGGGGACTCTCAACAACGGCTTCCCAGAATTCAGATCAAATCACAGAACACTTCTCAAAGTGAGTCCCAAAACAAAGCTACACATCAGGGCTTATATAGCCTTCTCCTGGCTCAGAGAATGTAACAACCTTATTGACTCACTGGCCAATCAAGAAGTATCTACTGAAAAACAAGCCTCCCCCACCCCAGGCTTCAGGTGCACATTAGCCTAGGGGCAGGGAAGATCTTTAAAATTTACATTCTTATTACACTGGCACATAGAAGGCACACTTAATAGATGTTCATTGAGAGAATAAATACCTCACTGACCTATTTGGAGAAAGAGCTGGATTTACCAAGGCTCATCAGCCAGTTTGATGTTTGGCTTAGGACCAGGTGCCATCAGGTACTTTCCACACCGAAGGGGAAGTTTCAGCCAGGTCAGTTCATTAGTCCAAGTGACAGAATTCCAAAGAGCCCCATTGCCTGGTGCTCCCCAAGCAAGATTGTTTTGACTGCAAAATGTGTTGAAAAGCTGTTCCCTGCTTCTTGTGCAACCAGGGGAGGGGCTGCAAAGTTGGCCAGTGTGCCACAGGACTGGCTGTCCTGGAAAAAACCTGGGTGGTCTGTTCCTTTTTATGGCTCAGGAGGCTGCTGTGAAAGAAGGTTGCTGTGGTCGTTCAGTGGGTGGGTGGGTGGGGATGAGGAGGAAGGCTTCCAATCTATTGTTGATGTTTAAAAATTCTTAGAGTAAACATGGAATAAAGATGTGTCTCTTCAGTTAGTAGCCACTAGCTGCGTGAAGCCTTTCCTGCCTGATCCTGGAGATGGGAACACTCTCCCCAATTAAAACAAATATAAGTAATCATCAACAACAACAAAACATCTTTGTGTATGTTTGATATTTACAATTTATGCATGATTCTTCTGCAGTAGAATTCATCCTTTCAACATCCTTTCAATTCATCTATTCAACACCTGGAGAGTAAGCACTGGGT
This sequence comes from Petaurus breviceps papuanus, assembly GCF_028583685.1. Taxonomy (NCBI): domain Eukaryota; kingdom Metazoa; phylum Chordata; class Mammalia; order Diprotodontia; family Petauridae; genus Petaurus; species Petaurus breviceps. Next base: position 4,693,708 of record NW_027185852.1, read on the forward strand.
ATTATGTGGTAGACAAAGCCAGGGAGTAAGCACTGGGTATTATGTGGTAGACAAAGCCAGGAAGATCTGGTTTCAAGACTTGCCTCTGATTGTATGATTCTGGGCAAGTCACTTCACCTCCAGGTCAATGGTTCTAAAAAATGTTTTTTGTGGACCTTTGAGAGTCTCTGACACCTTTTCAGGGAGTCCACAAGGTCAAAACTCTTTTTATGATAAAACTAACATATTATCTATATCACGAAAACAAAAGCTATTTGAAATCCTCAATAATTTTTAGTGTAAAGAGATCCTGGGCTCCCAAAGTGTGAGAACAGCTGCTCTAGGTTATTATTATTTCTAGGAGGTAACAGTGTCACTAGAGCTCAATACAGGTGAATATACAATGAAGGCAGAAATCCAGCAATGAATCTTTGAGTCTCCAGTGCCCAGTACACACAGGGATAGGAGACTGTGATTTCATCGTTATAGGAATCTTCCAGCTGAGGAATCTCCTACCAAAGCACTAACCACTATACAACTTATGAGTCTTAGAGAACTGCCTAGGAACTAACCCAGAAGTTAAGTGACTTGACCAAAGTCACGTAGAGAGTATGTGTCAAAGGAAGGTTATAGTAAGACTTTAGATAATAGTGTTTAAAAAATGCTTGTTGTTGAATTTAATTAAATTGAAATGACATCATTGCCCAGTTATCATCCCAGAGCCTGACTCAGGAGGAAAATGCAGTCCTCTGATATAGGGTCTGACCATGTCATTCCCTCTCCTCAGTAAACTCCAGGGACTCCCCATCACCTCTAGGATCAAGTACAAAATCCTCTACTTAGCTTTCAAAGCCCTTGAAAATCTAGGCTCTCCGTCCTACCTTCCCAATCTTTTTACTTCCCTTACACCCATATCCAGTGATATTGGCCTTCCAGCTGTTCCATGAACATGATGCTCTATTTCTGCCTCTGGGCATTTTGTTTGGCTGTGTCCTATGCCTGAAATACTCCCCCCCCCCATCTCTACCCCCTGGCTTCCTTTAAGTCACAACTGAAGTCCCATCTTCTACAAGAAGCCTTTCCCAAACTCTCTTAATTCTAGTGCCTTCCCTATGTTAATTATTTCTTATCTATCCTGTATATGTTTTGTTTGTATATATTTACTTTTTGCTTTCTCTGACAGATTGCAAGCTCCTTGAAGGCAGATACTGTCTTTTGCCTCCTTTTGAATCCCTAGGGCTTAGCACAGTGCCTTGCACACAGTAGGCACTTAGTAAATGCCTATTGGCTGACTGGCACTAAATTAGGAAAATTGTTTAGAAGATACAGACTTCTTCTGTAATATGAGATTATGAGGTGGAAACTATTGTTTTAAATGATTTCCTTGATGTTTCTTTTATTGCATAACTCACCCATTTTTGCTAGTGTGGAAAAATGTCTTTTTGTACCTTCTGCATTATAGACCTTATTTGAGATTCAAAGTCATTTTGAAAGGGAATGAGTAGAAGAAAGAGGGAAAATGTATCATCCAGGTTTTCCCCATGATGTCCTCCCCCACCCCCCCCACCATGACAAACACCCACCAGGGTATCGCTCTTTGTGATAATGGTGGAGATTTGTTGTTGTTTTTAATGAGGATATCCTAAGGACAGTGACAGGGGGTTTCCATGCTCTCCCTGAGAACGTGAAGCAGGGCATTTGGCGTGAGCTTCTCCTCCCATTCATCCCAGCCATGTTGGCAAAACAGGAGCGGCTGTGCTGAACTGTAGCTTGTTAAATCACATCAGTGACAATAACTTTGCAATGAGCCCTGCATTTCCTTTCCTGTATACACATCCGGAAAATGATACTGTGATGTTGGAATCAGCAGCACTCCCCACCAGGGGCCAGCAAGAGGATGTAAAGAGAGTCAGCAATCAGCCAGAGAAGCTCTTCTGCTCCACCCACTGTGGATGTGGGCACAAGACAGAGACTTGGAGGTGAGACAGTGGGGGAGACGCCTTCCTGGCACTGAAGAGCAGGCAGCCTCAAGGCTGCGATTCCTTCGTCATTCTCGGTTTGTAGTAGAATTACACCAGTAACTTCCAAGGATAAACAGCATATTAATTAAGCATTAAGCATTTATTAAGTGCCAGCTCTATCCTAGATGTTGCCATACAAGGACAAAAATTATCCTTGTCCACAAGGAGCTTACATTCTATTATCTACGAAGTCTTTTTTCTTCCTTTTAAAATTTAATTTTCTTTTTTGTTCAGTTAACAACAACAAAAAATTTCTCTCCTCACTCCAGTACCTCAGTAGGGCTGGAGGGGGAGAAAAAACACATCTGGTAACAAATATGAAAAATCAAGAAAAACCAATAGATCCATTGTCCACATCGAAAAAATGTATGTCTCACGCCGTTCCCTAAGTGCGCTGCTCTCTGTTGGGAGGGAGGCAGCGCATCTCTCTGTGCCAGGATGTTCGCTTTATCAAGACGGGGCAGGGGCTGCGGTGGGGAGGGTGGGGTGGGCTGAAGTTCCTAAAGTTTCACTTTGTTGACTCGTGAGTTCCTTTAAATCTCTATCGGAGGAAGGTCCCAAGCCAGCTACACTCTTCAGAGCCAGAGCAGCCCACGCCTCCCAGGAGCCCATCTGTACCTTCTCTGCCCCTCCCCCTTACTTCTCTTCTCCTTATTAGGGCCTTTCCTGCCTCCACCACTGCTCCCCCACCCCAGAACATGAGCTCCCTGAAGGAAGCAACTGTTTGCTTTTGGGGTTTGGGTTTGTATTTGTATCTGTATCTCTGGCACTTGACACAGTAGCGCTGGGCCCATAAAAATTAGAATTAGAATTTATATAGAACTTTAAGGTTTGAAAAATGCTTTACAAATATTGTCTTGTTTGATCTCACAACAACCCTGTGAAGCAGAAGCTATCATTATCCTCATTTTACCAATGAGAAACTGAGACAGAGGTTAAGTGACTTGCCCAGGGTCACACAGCTAGTGTCTGAAATCATATTTGAAGTGGAGTCTTCTTGATCTTAGGTCTAGCATTCCACTCACTGACCTCCCTAAGTAAGCACTTAATACAGTATCTAGCTGTCTCTCTATTGTCTTTCCTCCATATGTTGGGGGAGAGAGACAAAAGGGGGACAGAGACACAGAGATACACAGAAAGACAGAGTCAGAGAGAGAAAGACAGAGAGAGAGAGACAGAGACAGACAGAGACAGAGAGAGGGTAGGGGGAAATGGTTATCAGTGTTTGTTAGAACTGAGGTCTGTTAAGTCTGTTGTAAAAAGGTTATATTTGGTTGTAAACGCAGGTTAGAGCTGATTGTGAGGGCTTTGAATGCCAGGCTGAGGAGTTGATCTTATTCCTTGGTGGTCAGGAGTCAGTCACTGGAGATTTTTGATCAGGGCAATAATAGGTCAACATTTTTCATTAGGCAGATAATTCTGAAAGCTCTTACAAGAATGGGGCATAAGATCAAGATGCAATGGTTAGCACCTCGTGTAATGGTCAGAGTTGGCAAGGTGGATGACTGTGGTTTTCTCTAAGAGTGGAGGAAATCATTGAGAGGTGTCAGAATAAAGAGGAGTTGAGGAAGTTCACCTCTGAGTGCGTCTATTGAGGAAGAACAAATAAATTCGGGGCATAGAGGGGACAGGAAAAGACCAGTGAGCGACTCTGTGCTTGGGCTCTAGGGTCCAATTCTTGGTGGCGACCTGGGTAATATCTGCAAAGCTCTTAGCACAATCCCCAGCATGTAGAAGGTGCTTTGTAAATGCATATTTCCTTCCTTCCTTCCAAACACAGAATATGTTTTTTAAAATCTCAATGTAGAAGACACAAAATCAATTAAATCAAAGACAGCCATTCTCCAGGAGCCCCTGTTCCCAAACACCTACAGTTAATCTTGGGTTGCAGCCTGCCTTGGGCTTTTTTCTGTAAGAGAAGCCTTAGGAGCCTCTCACCTCCCAAGCTCTGTTTAAAGGCCCCTCCTCACATTGAGGCCTGGCTTTGACTCTCCTGATAGGGGGCAGAGAAGGGCTGCCCTGGCAGCTCCAGCCATCAGCCCTGTGCAGGCTGAACAGCAATGCCTCCAGATACACTTTCTAGGCCTTTCCTTCTCTCTCTGCCTTCTCTTTTCAGGGCTCAGAATCAGGCTAAAGAAACATAGCACATTCTGCTGAGAGACCCTGGCCCTTCCCAGCGCCAAGCACATTACCCAGGTCTCTGGATTCCAGTAGGCAGAGGAGCCTTCCTCACCTCTGGCCAGCCAGGATCCCTCACTGGCTTCTCCTCGCCTGGCCCTCTTTAAATGGAACTTTATGGAGTCTTGGAATCCCTTGCTTACACAAAGTCTGCAGGGCTTAGAACGTCACAGCCTTTTATGAATTTCTCTTCACTTTCTGGAATTTTACAGCCTGGTTTAAAATGACACTGTAACTACTGTCTGTCACAACCAAAAGCTGCTTCTTCTGTCAATTCTTAGAGGGACTTTACTCTTGTTCCCTTTCCTGTTTAAACATAATTTAAGTAAAATGATTTAAAATAAAGTGACTAAGGTTTCTCCAATTGGTAATGTTGTTCAGTCCTGTGCAGCTCTCCGTGAGCCCATTTGGGGTTTTCTTGGCAAAGATATGGGCATTGTTTGCCCTTTCCTTCACCAGTTCATTTTACAGATGAGGAAACTGAGGCACACATCTTAGCAAAGAGGCCTTTCTCAGAGAAAGGAAAGATGGCGATGGGCTAGGCCTCTTAGTGAGTCAGACAGCAAGAATTCAGTGTTTACTGTTGTAGGAACTGAGGGTGCAAAGGAACAAATTCCAAAGGCGGCCCTGACTCTCCGGGAGTGACAGAGGATGAAGATGGTCCGAAGGGAAGCCATCAGCAGCTGGGAGCCAGGGAGGCCTCCTCATCTCCTGCAGAAGGTGAGATGTGAGCTGAGTCCAAAGCCAGGAGGCAGAGGGGAGGGGTCAGAGCATTCCAGATAAGGAGGACAGCCTATACAAAGGCATGGAGGCTGGAGAGGGAGGAGGAGTTAATCAACCTAGGACCTGGGTTTGAATCCTACTGGTTACCGAAGTTGAGTCACTTCTCTCTTTGGACCTCAATTTCTCCATCTGTAAAATGATCGGGTTGGGGGGAGGGAGGGGCTGTTGTGGGGTCCCACCCAGGTCTAAATCTCTGTCTTGATTAAAGTCAGGCTGAATAACCATTTAAGGAGTAGATTTCATACAAAGGCTCAAAGCAAAAATTCCATAGGTCTTCAACATAATGTTCCAGGATCACAAAGTAATTAAGATTCTACGATCAGAAGTGTAATGAAAGACATCTGATGAAATGTGGATATAGCTTTCATAGTATCAGGGGATCAAAGGATTGAGAGCTGGAAGGGACCCTAAGAATGAGCTCGTCTACCTTCCCTTAAATTGTACAGATGAGGAAACTGAGAATCCTTCCTCTAGACCTGATACATCAGGATGCCCTTCCTGGGGGGCAAGGGTGCCTGCACCTGTGATTTTTTCAGCAAAGGGAACTCTTGGTGTGGGAACCTCCTCCACCAGTGCTACACCAGCTGTCTATGACTTAGTCTTAAAGAATTGGGTTCTTTGACTTTAGGAGTTATCAACTTGCCCCGGGGTCACCAAACTGAGATATATCAGAGGCAAGGCTGGCACGAAGGTCTTCCCAGCTCCGAGGATGGCACACCTTCCACTATATCCTATGGCATAATGGAAGAGCCTTAAAGTGTTTTCTGGGAGTGCTGAGAGGTGACTTGTCCAGGGTCACACAGCCAGTATGTGGCAGGCATTTAGAACTGGAGCCTACGTCTTCTTGACTCTCTTTCCATGAGACCATGAGCTAAAATTATGGTAAATTCCTCCCACTTCAGGGTTTCTAGTCTCCTTCTCTACATGACCCTTCGAGGTAGCTCCTGTTATCTGTACTCTACCAATGAGCGAATTGAAAGTCAGAGGTTCAGGGGCCCTTGTCAGGTCACATAACTAGTAAGTGCCAGAGCCAGGATTCGAACCCAGATTCCTAACCAGCAGTCCAAGAATCCCAAAGGTGTGACATCTGAGTGCTATATTACTTTATCCCTAGAGCTGATATAACTTGCCATCTGGTATACTCTGAGTCAAGAAGGATTTCCATGTCTTGCCTAGATTTCTGCTAAGCTAAGGAGTGAGGGGACGGGCCAGAGAGTCCTAGGATGGCCCAACCTTGGAATTTAGAGCTACAAGGGAACCCAGAGATCACAGAATCACAGCCTTAGTCCTGGAATGAACCTTGGAGGTTTGTGCAAAGGAGCAGAGAAGCCATCTTCTCGTCCCTCTTCTTTGGAGCCGGGCTCATTCTGGATAAATTGTTCTATAACTTGCTTTTGGTTTTGGGGTGTGAGGCTCTTCCCAATCATTGTAGTAGTCATTGCATATGTTGTTTTCCTGACTCAGTTGACTTCACACTAGCTTCTCATCTTCCTGTACTTCTCTGAATTCATCACCTTCAGCACAGACATGTTCCATGGCACTCATACACCACCATTTGTTTAACCATTCCCCAGGGGAGGGGCATTTGTATGGTTTCCAACTCTTTGATAGCACAAAAAGTGCTGCTATCAATATTTTGGAGTATAGCGGACTTTCTTCTTACCAATGGCTTCCTTGGGGAATATGCCAATAGTGGAATCTCTGGGTCAAAGGTTGTGACCATTTTAGTCACTTTATTTGCATAATTCCAAATTCCTTCTCAAAGTGGTCATTTCAGCTCCATTGACATTACCTAGTTTCCCACAATCCCTCCAGTTAGCTATTATAGGGTTCTCCCCCCTCTTTGACAGTTTGTTGGGTGTGACAAAATCTCAAGGTTGTTTTGATTTGCTTTTCTTTTATTAGTGATTTGGAACATCTCAAGGTCAACTCCATTATTATAATAGCCTCTTCATTGGTCCTTGTAGCTCCATTCTTTTTCCTCTTCTAGTCCATTCTTCCCACCACTGCCTGAGTAAGCTTTCTAATATTCTTATCTAACCACATTACTTCACTCAAAAACCGACCAGATGATCACTAAGCTGTCCGTGCTGGCTAGCGCACCAGACTACCACTTGTCTCCACCACTTTTTCCACCTGATCCCATCTTACTCTCCTTTGCCTATTCTATGTTCCAGTCAAATTGTTTCTCCACCACCCGCCATTCTTGTCCTCACTTATCCTTGCTTTGTTCATGCTCAATTTTCTTCCCTTTCTTTTCCTGTCAATCCCACCCCCTCCTCTCTAATTCTAATACCACATTCAAATCGATATGATTACTACTGGAAAGGGTGTGTCAAGCCTTTCCCAGCATGCTCAGCCTTCTTTTCCTTTAACTTTCCAAACCAAAATACCTCCCTCTAGCCACCATGCCCCAGTACAGGTTGTCTGCCCCATTCAAATGTAAGCTCCTGAAGGGCAAAAACGTCTTCACTTTTCTGTTTATAGCCCCGGAATTCGGCCCAACACAAGTGCTTCCTAAAGGCTTCCTCGTCAGCTTAGTCTTCATTTCATTCATTTACAGCACCCTCCACTCCCCCACTAGATTGCCATCATTCCTTCTTCATCTTGTAGAATCTTTCACTTACACGTGCTCCTTTTTTCATGATGCCTCACCAGATGCCTTGGCCAATAGCGCTTCTTCACACCAGTGACTGACTCTTGGATGACTGGAGACTGAACCAGAAACAAACAGAATGCTTAAAGGGACCAAACACCAGTGCTCCCCTGATGATACCCTCAAGGGATGTGGTATCAGTAGAGTCACAGAATCCTAGAGCTGGGAAGCTCTTGGGGTTTGAATCTGCCCTACACCTACAGACCCGGCCAAAGCATGGCTTATAAGACAAGGTCAACTAGAGCTTTAATGCAAGGAGCTGAATTCAGCCTCATAACTATCACGGAGCCCCAATAAGATGGGACTCACTAAAGGGATGTACTCAGCTGAGCCAGCTGCCATTAAATTAAGGGTGGAGTACCATTGAACTACACAGCCTCCAAGTCCCTTCCAGTTCTAAACCCATGATCCTGACTTTCAGATAATTCAGTTCAATACCAATCACACGTGAAATGCCTACTAGGTGCAGAGCACTTAGCAGGTGCTGAGAATACAACTTAAAAAAATGAAATGTTCCTTGCTGTCCCGGCCTTCACCTTTCATGGGGCATCGTGAGGAGGAAGGGGAGATACAGATGTGAGTATAAGACAGGTGGAGGCAGGAGAATGTGAACAACTGGGGGGAGCTGTCTATGGAGCCTTGCCTTCAGAGCTTCAGCTGAATCCACTAGCTCCTCTTTTGGTGGATTGTGCCAAAGCAACCTCCTTTCTCTCCGAAGAAGAAGGACCACACATCTGAAAAAGCTAAAGCCAAATGCAGTCCCGCCTTCCTCTGCTCTGCAGTTAAATATGTCTTTTCTCTTACTGTTAGACCATGAAATCTTCAAGGGTTGGGGATGTCTTCTATCTCCAGGGCTTGGGATGCTGGTGGGCACATACTGAGCATGTGATTTTTTTTTCATTCATTCATTCAACAAAGAGTATGAGAAGGTGGAAAGACAGGCAGGAGTTATACTGAGGAGATTCTGAATGCCAAGTTGGGGACCTCATCCTAGTGGCAATAGGGAGCCATTGCAGGCTTTAGAGCAGGGCCGTGGGATGGACAAAGAGGATGGAGGTTCACACTATTGTAGTAGATAACCACATCAGGAGAGAAAAGGGGATGGATGTGAGGGGCCCAGCAGAGGCAGAGGTGACAGGATTTGGCAGATGGTTATCCATCGGGGCTGGAGAAGAAAGGTTAGACCCCTGGGCCACTGGGAGGGGGGATGGGAGGAAGGGAACAGCTCTTCAGTCTGCTTAGTTGGAGTCCACAGTCATTTATATTCTTTCCTAACCGGAATTTTCCTGTAAAAAAAAATAAATAAATACTGACCGTAGTTCTCCGAAAGAAACTCAGCAGAACCCTGCTTTGTGCTGCTCAGACGTGAATCCAACCACTGGCCAGAGAGACAGAGGGAACCCTGAGCATCTGAGTGTAAAGGCACAGAGGGGCCTCTAGGGGCGCCGCAGTGAGCTCCGGTGCCTCAGACACTTAGCAGCGGGGTGACCCTGGGCAAGTCACTTTATTTCCGTCTGCCTCGGCTTCCCCCATTGTAAAATAGAAACAATAATAGCACCAGTTCCCATGATCATTGCGAGGTTAAAATCTGTACATTTTATTCGTAAAGCACTTAACACAGTGCCTGGCACGTAGCAGGCACTAGCTAGTTGTTAGCTCTTAATTTTATTATTAGAGTGTTTCGCAAACTTCAAAGCGCCATAGAAATGCTGGCCATCACCATCATCACCCGGCAGAGTGTCCTACACGTAGAAGACCCTCGTGGTTCAAAAATCCCGAATGGCATTTAGTGGGATTGGAGCGTGTGGACAGACCTGCTTCAGACTTCAGTGATGGGCGTAAATAATGAATTACATAAGCAGTATCCGCACACTCCGATGACAGCTGCTGGCCACGTGCAGACTGGACCGGGAACTCCCCCGCCTCTTTTAACAAGGGGGCTTCAGGCAGTTCCTCCTCGGATTCCCTCCGCCATCCTTTACCGCCCGAAGGGACCAAGAGCTTAATCTGCCTCGTTAAGCAAACTCCCCAGCCTCCCGAAGGCGTCGCTTTAGGCTCGGGAAAGTGTTCCCTGAAACCCTTCTCTGTTAAATAAAGCCACTCTCGCTTAGACCTCCCACATGGTCAGCCAGCTAACGTTTATTAAGGGCCCTCTGTGTGCCAGGCAGGCGGGCAGCTAAGCTACCTCCAGCCTTCGTTCGTCCGTCTGAATAGGCGGTTAGACGGCCGCAAAGACCTGGAGTCAGGGCGACGCGCGTTCAAATCGTGCTGCGGACACTTAGGAGTTTTTGACCCTGGGTGAATCACTTAGTCTCTTTCTGCCTCAGTTTCATCGTCTGTAAAATGGAAACGATGTCTCCATCCCACAGTTGTGAAGCTGCAGTGAGAAGATGTACGTAAAGCATGGAGTGTAGGACAACTTTAAAGCACTGTTGAAAATGGCCGTTTTTATTTGATTTCTTTTTGCTACCGGTTGTTTACCTAGCTCTGTGCTAGTGACTGTGAGAGATCTAAAAAAAAGAAATAGAAAAATGTGTCTCCGAGCTCGAGAAGGGCTAATCTGCCTGTGAAGATAAGACAGGTCCATTAGAGGCAGTTAATAAGAATTTGATTTTATGGTTAATGGAATGTTCCTCGGAGCTCCAGAAGCGGCCCCACTGCCATTCTGCGCCGGCAGACGCATCTCCTCCCAGGCTGAGGGGCTGCCGGGCTGCCCCACCGCCTTCCTTCCCTGACTTCCTGAGTGGTCTCTGCGGTTTCAAGCCCCCACCTATCGGAAGCTGATTTCTTCCTCTATAGGCCAATTTCTCATGGCGGTAACAGCACAAAAGCTATATTGATTTTTCCCCCACAGGCACCACAATTTATAAAAGTCCTAAGTACTGTAGAAGAGATTAGCAGTCAATAAAAGCAGCCATTGATACAGCTTCTGAGTTCGAACCTTGTCTAAATGGGGGAAGGGAAGGGAGATATTCTTGGTCTCCACACCAGCTGAATTGATCATTTCTTTTTCCTCCTCTTTCCCTACTCACGGCCTGTGGACTCCCAGCCAGCTGAGGTTCAAAACCAGGCCCAGGGATTGATTTTAATATAATGCGCATTGGTAGATTATAATGAAAATCAAGTAAACCTGCTCCCAGTGGGGATTATTAGAAAGCAGAACATTCAACTCAGAGACAACAAGCAATAAAATAAAATAAAAACAGAAAAAAAAGCCCAAGACTCTCCATTTCTGGTAGGAAGAACTGTGTAAATTCAGGGCAGAGAGAGGGCCATAAGAAACATGGTTGTTAATGAAATGATGGGTGATCTTGGTAAGCGTGAGCGATGGGAGGTAAATAAGAAATGAGCCTGCTTTGTCAGTTTTCCAGAATCCCAAAGAATCTCAAAACTCAAAGTGACTAAAGAAGTCTCTAGTCCAGCCCACCCTCCCCCCCACCCTCCAAAGATTGCCTGTATTCACCAACAAGGTGCCTTTCAGCCCTTGCTCTCAGACCTCTTAGGGAGGCCGAATCTGGCAGCTTTGAAGGCCGACAGATCCACTTTAGCAGCGTTCTGATGGTTCAGAAAGGTCTCCTTACACTCAACCCAAATTTACCTCTTTGCAGCTTGTGTTTATTGCTCTGAGCTCAGCCCTCTGGGGCCAGGCAGAACAAATCTGCTTTCGCCTTTCACATAACAGACTTTCAACTTCTTGACCCCAGTTGTAATGCTTCCCCTACATCATCTCTTTCCCAGGGTGAATGTTGGGATTTTCTTCAACTCGTTTTCACATGGCATAATATGGAGACCCTTTCCTAAACAGGTTTCTCTCTTCTGAATGGCCTCTAGCTTGTCAAAGTCCTTCCTAAAATGTGGTAGGCAGACTGCTGGTATGGTTTGGTTAGGGCATAGTGCAGCAGACCTGGAGCCTCCTTATTCCGGCATTGTTATGCCTTTATAATTTATCCTAAAGCCTCATCTGGCATCAAATGTTTACTAGCTGTGTGACCCTAAGCAAGCCACCTAACCCTGTTTGCCTCGATTTCCTCATCTGTCAAATGAGCTGAAGAAGAAAATGGCAAACGACTCCTGTAAATGAGATCTTGAAGAGTCGGATGTGACTGGACACCAAACACCAAAGATCATCAGCAGTCTTGGCTGCTATATCGAACAGCTGACCCGTGTCAAGCTGGCGGGCCATGGCTAACACGCCCACATTTTCTCCAGGTGTCCTGCTCTCCTGCCAGACCCCTTCTGTCTTGTTCTGATGAAGCCGATCTTTTTCATCTTAATGAAAGGCTTTACAACTATCCCTATGAAATGCCATCTTACTCAATTTGAGCAAGATAATGGAGGAGCATGAGTCTATGTATTCTAAGGATCAGAAGAAGGAACTGGGCATTGTTCTGGAGAAGGAGAAGACTGGGGTGCAATGAGCATCTCTCCTCAAGTACTCAAGTATTTGAAGGGAGGGCAGGTAGAGAACCTGGACTGATTCTGTCTGGCCCCAAAAGGCAAAACCAGGACAGATGGGAAGAAGCTGCATTGCGGCTCCATGAGAGGAAAACTGTCCCGTGATGGGAGCTGCCCAGGAGGTCTTCAAGCAGAGGCTGGGGGATCACTTATCAGGGAGATTAAAATGAGAATTCCTGTGGGAGTGTAAGTAGGACTAGAGCACCCCGAGGTCCCTTTCATCTCTCAAATTCTGAGCTTCTGTGATCTGTTCTCCTCAGCCCAATGATGCAGCGGATAAAATGCTGGGCTCAGGATCAGGAAAATGTGAGTTAAAATCCTGCCTTAGACACTCAGCAGCAGTGTGATCCTGGGCAAGTCCCTTGACCTCTGTCTGCCTCAGTTTCCTCATCTATAAAATGGGGATCATGATGACACCTGCGTTCCAGGGTTGTGGTGACAATCAAATGAAATCATCTTTGTAAGATCTTAAAGCGCCGTGTCACTGCTACGGTAGTTATTATTACCTCCGACTTTCTACCAAGAATAGCATGACAGGTGATGCCAAATGCTTCACTCAAATCCTCGTGAAGCACGTCAACAACATTCTTTCAATCCCCCAATATTTCTAATAATCTCATTTGAAGTCCAATAATTGCTTTTGTGCTTTTCCTAAGCCCAAACAACTTAAGTAACTCCTGGCTTGGGATCATTTGATTAGGGCAAAGATGTGCTGTTATTGAAATAATTTCTGGATTGGCAATGCAGTACCTCAAAAGCCTCCTGGGCCTATAGCATGTGAAGGCATTTCCAGTGACCATCAGATCTAACCATGGAAGCGAGCTCTCATCAACAAGCCTGGGGTCCTAACAGTAATCAAAGTGGAAGGGATGGTTTTTCCTTTTGGTTCTTACTTGGTTTTCAGGGTTTGGGAAGAGGGAAGACAGGAGGGATCCTGTTATAGGATTGAGAGATGGAAGCAATCTGAGATTACAACTTGTCTCTGATTTTTCAGGTGACAAAATGGAGTCCAAGAAAAGTCAAATAATTTCTGAGATCATGTTCTTCAGAGATGCCAGTACGAAGTTTGCATCAGAGCCTGAAATTCAGTCATTTAATAAGGACCTGATGTATGCCACTGCCAGATGCTGATGCTAGAAATGCAAAAATAAAAGTCCGAAGCTGCCGGTAGTTTACGTAGTACAGAGGGAAAACAACATGCTTTCATTTCAGATAAATCAGCATTATACCCCTGAGGTCCTGTTTGAGGAACTGAATACTAAGATAAGCTGGGAGGCAGTGAGAAAGTGCCCAGCTGTCCTCAGTGAGCTCAAGGCAACAAGCCCAGGTGGATTATATCCCAGGCTGCAGAAAAAACTGGCATCTGGGACCACTGGCCTGGTACTGGTGACCTTAGCAGAATCTTGGGGGATGGGAGAGGGACAGTAGGACCTGAGAAGTCTGAGCCTTGGTTTTTAAAAACAAGAGGGGGTAATGGGGGCAGAGTCTTCCTCAAATCCTCAGCAACTCAGCTTGACTAATATTCCTGGCAAATTTCAAGCACATTTTTTTCTTTTTTTTTCTTTTTGGAGGGAAATTGGGGTTAAGTAACTTGCCCAAGGTCACATGGCTAACTGTGTGTGTGTGTGTGTGTGTGTGTGTGTGTGTGTGTTGTGTCTGAGGCTAGATTTGAACTCAGGTCCTCCTGACTCCAGGGGCTGGTGCTCTATTTCCTGTGCCACCTAGCCACCCTGAACACACTTTTTTTAAGGGGATAGATTGTATACACTGAGAAAGGGAACCAGAGACCATCAAAAGTCAGTGTGGCTTCAATGAAGCAGGACAAAGGAAACTAACCTCTGATCATTTGAATTTTTTGAGAGAGAATTACATTATACTCCCACTTTCAAAAAAACATTGACTCCAAAGACACATCATGTGACTAGCAAGCAAGATGAGCTAGAGATTCTAACACAATTAAACTGACTAGATATTACTAAGATTTTGTGGGATAAGACAACATAGTCATTGAATGGTTTACATCCTTCAAAAGAAACAGGATTGAAAAAAAGCGGTGTGTGTGTGTGAGAGAGTGTGAGTGTGTGAGAGAATGAGTGTGTGTGTGAGAGAGAATGTGTGTGTGAGTGTGTGAGGGAGAATGTATGTGTGAGACTGTGTGTGTGACAGAGAGTGTGTGTGAGTGTGAGAGAGAACGTGTGTGAGTGTGAGAGAGGATGAGTGTGTGTGAGTGTATGTGTGTGAGGGAGAATGTGTGTGTGAGATTGTGTGTGTGTGTGAGAGAGAGAGAGAGAGAATATGTGTGAGTGAGAGTGTGTGTGTGTGTCAGGGGGAAAAGGCAATAGCATCATTCTAATTGGTATGGTAGACAGAACACTGGATTTGGAGTCAGGAAGACCTGAATTCAAATCTAATTTCAGAGACTTACTAGCTGTGTGATCCTGGGCAAGTTACTTCACCTTTGTTTTCCATGGTTTCCTTAACTGTAAAAGATGGGAATAATAATAGTGGCATCTCCCTCCTAGGTTGTTCTGAGGATGAAATGAGATAATATTTTGTAAAGCACTTTATCTAACTAGTAGCTAGCTATTACATGAAGCAACATGATGCAGAGCATAGTCTTGGACCTATAGTCAGGAGGACCCAAATTCAAATCTTACCTTGGTCACTAGAAGTTGCCCAACCCATGGGTAAGTCACTTTATCTCCCTAAGTCTTAGTTTCTCAACACTAAAAATCGAGCTAATAATAACTCATAATGGGGTTGTAGTGAAAATCAAATGAGGTAATATTTATAAAGTACTTTGAAACCCTTAAAGTGTTATAATAAAGGAGTTAGTGCTGTTGTTCATTGTTGTTTGGAGAAATCTAGAAATGGGGATGGGGAGTAGTATGATAGAAAAGATTTGGGTGGAGATCACTGGGGCAAAAAACTGAAGCCAGGCTGTCTCTGACATACCTAAAGACTGGGCTTGCCAAGGATGCAGCCCACAGGTGATAGGAAGCCTGCTGCACATCTGAGGGCAGTCTGAACAAGATAAAAATGTTATCAACAAAGATTTAATAAAATAAATGAAAATACAATAAACTACAGAGAATATTATATTTTAAAACTAAGTCAATACATGGCCACTCCAGTATCTTTGCCAAGAAAACCCCAAATGGGGTCACAAAGAGTTGGACACAACTAAAGCAACCAAACACAGTAAAATGGTCCCTAATGTTCTGTCTTGGAGAGGCCATAAGTGTAGCTCAGGTTTCTGAGGTGGTGTTGACAGAGCTGGAATGCATGTGGGAAAAGGCAACCAGAATGATGAGAGATATTGTGGTAACCCCCCATTTTGTGAACATCCCCCATCTCTCCCCATCATAGGAAAGCTGCCTAGGAAACCTGCCAAAACCCAGCAAAACCTGCCTAGGCAGCAAACCTACCAAGTAAACCTGGCCAACCCTGCTACCTGAAGCCCATAGCCTCCACCCTCCCCACCCCCACCCTCCCCACCTTCTTCTCAGTTCTTGAAATAGATTTGGGAACTTTCCAGTTGGGCAACAAACTGACCACTGGGCAACAATCGTTAAGCAATGCCAACATTTATGTTGTGGCTTTTGTCTATATAAACCCTGAGATGTATATGTTCAGGGCTACCTGATTTGGGTACATGACCCCTGGCAGTCCCTGGGTTAATTATGCTCCACAATAAAAACTCCATTTAAAATGATTAATGGTCTCAACTCACAATTTTCATCACAACAATATCAGCTGAAGCAACTGGGGAGGGTTAACCTGGAGAAGAAAAGACTGGGGAATAACTGGATGTGTCTTTTTAAATATTTGAACTGCTGCCTTGCTCCAGAGAGGTCACATTTATTGTGCTGACTACAAAGAATACAGTTAGGAGCAATGGGCAGAAGTTTCCAAAATGAAGATTTTGTCTTAATATAATGGGAGATTTCTTTCCAATCAGAACCATGTAAATACTGAATGAGCCGTATCAGATGATAGTAGGGTGCCTAGCAGAACAGGCTTTCTAGCAACGTTGAATGACCTCCTGTTAGAGATATTTTCGAGGAGATTTCTATTCTGGTATAAGCCAGACAAAATAATGTCTGAGGTCCTATCTCGCTCCAATATTCTTTGATTATTTGAGTCATGAAGGTAGAAGAAGTAGCAGAAGAATCAGAGTAGGAAAATGTCTCAATTTTCAGAACAGGGAAAAGCAGATTTCAGGTTCTATGGAGTGAGGATATCGACTAGCATCCATACAAAAATATTAGAAAGAATAATTAGCATGATTTATGAGCAGCTGGGTAGGGAAATGGTAACCACTAGAAGCCAGCATGTATTCACCAAGAACAAGTCCTGCCAGGCTACACTTAATAGTTGGGACTAAACAAAAACAAAAAAGTAGACTATAAGCTTTCTTTTCCAAATATGAGATTCTGTGATCTCATGTTGAGTTAGTAGCATTAACTATGTCCCTCAGCTTTGTGTCATATGCAAATCTGATGAGCATGCTTTCTATGCCTTTATTCAAGTCACTGATAAAAATGTTACACAGGCCAGGGTCAAGAATAGATCCTTGGGGTAATAGAGACCTCCCACCATATTAACATCAAACCATTAACAATTACTCTTTGAGAAGTCATCTACAAGATCTGAATCGATCTAATTATAGTCTCACCATATCTCTCCTTTTTTTTTCCTTTTTGCAGAACTGTGTACAATATTTTATCAAGAGCTTTCCTAAAACCTAGGGAAGGGACGTTCACCACATTCCCCTCATCTACCATTAGTAAATCATTTCCAAAAAAGGAGGCTAGTCTGGAATGACCTGTTCTTATGAAAACCAGGCTGGCCCTTTGTAATCACTACTCACCTCTCTAGATGTTTGCCAGTCATCTCTTAATTGCCCTTTTCTAGAATTGTTCCAGAAATCAAAGTCAAGCTTACTTGCCTATAGTTTTTAAATTTCATTATCTTCTTTCTAAAATGCAGGAAACAGGGCAGCCAGGTAGCTCAGCGAGTAAGAGCACTGGCTCCAGTGTCAGGATAACCTGGGGATCAAATCTGGGCTCAGATACTCAGCCCCACACCCAGAAATAACTGGCCATGTAACCTTGACCAAGTTATTTAACCCCAATTGCTTTTAAAAATAAATAAAATGCAGGAAACATCCACCATTCTCTAATCTTCAAGTAGCCCTCTTATTTTGGGTGATCTTTCAAAGATCTCTGATAAGGGTTCAGCCATCATACCAGCCAGTCATCACATCAGGACCCAAGAGTGGAGGTCTCTTGGTCCAGCTGACTTGAATTTAAGAAGGCCAGCTTAGTGCTTTCTTGCTTTCTCCCTTCTTATCAACTTGGACTTAGCCATTTCTATTCTGTCATATCTAGGATTCATCTTCAGCCATAATGATAATCATAATGCAGATTTATACAACACTGTAAGGTTTGTAAAGCCCTTCCCTTAGAATAGTCCTGTTTATCAAGTAGAACAAGCATTATTTATCCCCATTTCATAGATGAGGAAGCAAATAGAGAGGTTGTATGACTTACCTAGAGTCACAACTAGTCAGAAGAGGCAGGTTGAGAAAGATTCATAAGATGTTTACAAGTTTGCAGATCGATAAGCATGTTAAATAGATTTGTCTGGCTAGTTCAGATCTTCTAAAAGGTGACAAAATCTTTCAAAATTTTTCCTCAAAGAAGGCAGAAAAACCTCAAATAAAGCAACACAGAGTCAAATTAAATGGAAGAAACTCAGCTTAGAAGTCTGAGGTGTGCAAAGAAAGGGCTAAATTTGGCAAATGAATCGGATGTGAAACATCGGTGAAATACTCCTGAAGGCTGCCTTGTAAGTGGCAACTTCTTTTGTAAGTGACAAGTTCCTCAAAATTGAAATGACAAATTTGATATTCACCAATTGCAGTGAAAAGTTTTTTTGTTGTCACAATGAATCTTTTGTGCGCCTGGTGATTTTGCAAGATTTGCTCTAAAATGATTTTGTCAGGTGTACTGGGGAAAACAGCTTGGTCTAGTGGTAAGCGTGCAATTTGACATCTAAAAATCTGACTTCAAATCCTGCCGTTGATATTTTGTAGCTGAATGACTGGGTAATTTTCTTTTTCTCTCTGGGCCTTAATATCCTCAGCTGTAAAATGAAAAGGTTAGACTTTAAGCTTTAGACTAGACTTTGATCGGCTGGAGAGTGCCCAAAGGAAGACAACCAGGGTGACGAAGGGCATCAAACGTATACAATTTGAGAATTATTTGAAGGGCCTGTGGGGTAACTAGAAGAGAATGTTTAGGGGTTCCTCACAGCTGTCTTTGAGTGTTCGAAGGACTACCACATGGAATCAGGATTGGACTTCTCCTATGTGGCCTCAGAGAACAGAAAGGTCCGGAGATTCAGACCTCAACTTGACCACAGGAAGTTTCCTAACAAGGAGAGCAGTTTAAAGCAGACTGGACTGCTCTCTTCACTGGAGGTCTTCAAGCTCCCTCAATTCACTTAACCTCTCTGAGCCTCAGTTTCCTCATCTGTAAAAAGGAGCCAATACCATTCTACTCTCTACTTCCCAGGGTTCTTGTGAGGAAATACTTTGCAAGCAGCAGGAGAATATACCAACATAAACTATTTGCTGAATGTGCCATAGTCGGAAGCTTCCACTCAGCCTTTGTGGAATATGCTAAATTAGAAGGGAGAGTGGGCAGCTTCAGAATCTCACCTCTAAGAGTGGTCAGTCCATGTCGATGCTGAGGTACACTAGTGAGGGGAGGTCAGGAAATGGAGCTGGGCCGGGGATGTTTGCACAACTCGTGATCGGTGAATAAACAGAGGACTTCATTCTACACATCTGGGGGTCTTGGCTCATTTACCCGATGAACACTTACTGGAATTTTTAAAATAACTGTAAAACAAGCAAACAAAAGCAAAGGACAGACAACAAGATACTATGGTGTTTGAGGAAGTGAATGAATAATGTTTTCAGCAATCTTCTTCTCAAAGACAAGAGAGAGTGTGATACAATGGGCAGAGTCAGGAAGATAAGGGTTCAAGTCCCACCTTGGACTCACTCTGACTGCAGGACCTGAGAAAATCCTCAACCTCTCAAGAGCTCTAGTCAACTTGCTTAAGGTCGGAGGGGGCAGAGAAGGTGCTGGTCAGTGTTGTGAGTGGAGATGCTTCTACCAGTGAAATCACATGGAAGAGGGGAAGAGATCTGACTCCCCATAAACTTGTCTGAACTGAGTCAGTCTCTTCAACCACTAAAGCCTTTGATCGACAACTGAACAAGCATTTGTTAAGTGATGGTGACTATGGACCAAGTTCTGCATTAAGTGCCAGGGAATCCAAAGAAAATGAATGTCCCTTGGATCCCTAGGTGAGCCAAGTCAGGAGAGCATTATATTCAATAACCATAATAGTCTAAAGGACAATGCCATGAAAAGGAGACCACACACATTCATCACCATGTTCAATCTTGGTCCCAGAAAGCAGCCGTGAAAGATATTCTCATGCTCCTTAGAGAGATGGGGAACGACATGTATAGAATGGCTTATGTGTGGTCAGATGCAATAGTCGTAGCAATTCCTACCTAAGCTAGCCAGATAGGGAGATGTGGTCTCAAAAAAATCCAACAATAACAACAAAACCCCAAAACAAGTGAAGGGAAATAAGAAATTTAATTGTGTTTTTCTCCCTCCTTGGACTGTCCTTTACGAACCCCAGCTCCAACTCCTGCTCACCTTCCAGCTTGAGTCACAGGATTTAGAGTTGAGAGGAACCTTAAAAGTGTCTAGTCTGATTTCCTCTCATTTTACAGATAAGGAAACTGAGGTACAGGTGAAATGACAGTAGTAAGGTCATGTGGGCAGTAAATATCAAACTGGAATTCAAACCAAGATGCTCAGGCTTTAAGCTACTTAAGCTCACACACTTCCTCCCTGAAGGCTTTGGGAGAGATGCTGCTAGCATCTTCCTCTCTCCTTCTTGCCCACTCATGACATTTACTCTACAGGGTCACTCAGTGGAATTGGTTGAACACCTAGGAACCCAACACACCATGTGTGGTAAATACAAAACACTTGTAAGATATAACCACTCCTTTCCTCAAGGCTCAAGGAGAAAAGGGGGGGGAGAGAGAGAGAGAGAGAGAGAGAGAGAGAGAGAGAGAGAGAGAGAGAGAGAGAGAGAGAGACTACCAGGCATGAAATCATCAGAGAATACTTCATTGCCAAACTTGGTACAGCTATTTTTGAATGTAGTGGGGAAGGTTCACATGGGCTAGAGTAGTCAGGAAAGAATTCATGGAGGAAGTTGAATTAAGCTGAGCTGAGCTGGAATATAGTGAGCAGTATATAAATGATGCTATTATTATTCCAAGAATCGGGATTAGTGTAAGCAAATATACCAGAGAGATTCAGAGAAAACTGAGAAAACTTGTATGAAGAGATGCAAAGTGAAGGGAGCAGAACCAGGAGAACAATGCCTATAATGATTTCAGCATTGCAAGGAAAATCAACTTTGAAAGCAAGAAATCTCCAATCAATGCTATCACCAACCAGAACTCCTAAGGGCCAAGCATTCTATCTAATTCTGAAAAGTCATGAGTAATGGACAAAAGGTGCAGAATGAGACATAAATTTTTACATATGCTGGTGTGTTGGATTGATTTCTTTTTGACTTACTGGTTTCAAGGAAAAGAGATTATTAAGGGCAAGGAGGTAGAACTGAAGGGTGTTGAGGGAGGCTAATGAGATTATTACAAAAAAAGAAATAAAAATAAAATAGCGTCAATGAGATATTAAAAGAATTCTCAGAACAGAACAGCAAGTGATTCAGAGGTAAGCATAGAGAAACAGGACAGTTTTGAAAATATGTTGAATTCATTATATTTTTAAAAAGGAAACAAGCTATACACACTGGAGATTCATGCTTTCAAATGTAGTATTTTTCTGATCTTTGTTTATGGAAATATTCATGTCTCTTGGTATTTTTCAAGTTCAAAATAACAACTGAAAAATTCATTTTAGAAAATACCACCCATGATAGGAAGCCCGCTATATCCCAAAGCATCCCCTTCTTTTCTTTTCCCTTTTGGGGGCTAGCTCTAATTGTTAGGAAGTTTACCCTGTATCACTCCTAAATCTGCCTTTTTACAATTTCCAGCCATAGAGACTAGTTCCACCTTCGGGGCTCAAAACTAAAGAGGCCCATCCCACTCCACACCACCTCTTTTAGGTTCGCTACCCACAGGAGAAAAACACTCATCTCCACTAAGCAGAATGAACATTTTCTTTTGCTGCCTTTCCCCTGTGTGTTCTGTGGAATCACAAAGAATCTGTACTCATTTCAATAGCGCTCAGGGAAACTGAACCCCATATGTCTTCAGTCAGTTCTTGAAAGCAGATTTCGCATTGATTTCCAAAGTTTCCTTTTTTGTGACCCTTAACTATGATCTGGCTAGTACCAGGGCTGTGCTTCTAGTTTGGGTATTTTGAAGAGATTATAGAAAGAATCAAGCCTGGGCAGGAAGGGGCAACATAGTGTAGTGACAAGGGCTGCAGATTTAGAGCCAGGAGTCCCTGAGCTCAAACTTAATGTGCACATTAGATGTGTGACCCTGGCCTATTCATTTAGTGTCTTTCTGACTCAGTTTCCTCATCTGCACAATGAGGAGGAAGATGGGGGAGGGGTGGACTCTATGGTCTTGAAAGGCCCTTCCAACTCTAAATCTATGCTTTTATGATGCTCACACAGCCCTAGTCCTAGGTTCACCTAGTATTTTCCTTTGAGAACTGTGATGCTATTTTGAACTGCACCTATATGTGGGTCTTGAAAGGCAGCCAATTGGCTCTGATACATGGACTGTGTGGATGGAAAACTCTCTCCACCTCAATACACTCTAGAAAGCTCTCAAAGGAAATGTGTTGAAGAGCAGGTGCTAGTCTATATTGATAAAGGGAGCTTTGGTAGTGTGAGTTCCCTGCCTACATCAATTAATTTACATGTCAGAATACCGAGCCCTGTACCACACACACACACACACACACACACACACACACAGAGGCACACCTTCTTCTACTAGAATGCACACTGCCTCCTAGAAGGCAAAGGCCATGTTTTAATTAAGCTTTCTGTCTCCCCCAGCACGTAGACCAGTGCTCTGAACAAGGCAGGCACTTGAGAGATTTCTGCTATAACTGTTGGTCTGGCTCCAACCCAGAGGGAGCCATGGAAGAAGGACCAGTGTTTGCCTGTCTCCATGCTCACCTCTAAGTCCAGCTCCGAGTCCCTTGGGAAGCAGTTGGGTATGATAGAGAAAACTCTGGTAGATTTGTTTTTAGGATATCTGAATTCAAACTCTGTCTAGCTGCAGGACCCCCACCTCTCTCCCGCCATGTCCCTCCATCCTCCTGGATCACAGTATCTCAGAGTTAGAAGGGATCTTAGCAGTCAGCTCATCCAGCCTTCCTCTGACAATGACAAGTGCTCCTCAGCCTTTGCTGGAAGACTTCTACTACTTTCCAAGGCAGTCTGTTCAATTTATACCATTCTAGAATTTTTCCTCATATCAAGTTATTTCCCTGAGGTCTCACAGTAAGTGTCAGAGGTGGGTTTTGAACCCAGATCTCCCTGACTCTCAATGAAGCACTCTAGCTCCTACACTATGTGCTCTCTTTCTGTCTAGCCTTGGAGGTCAAACAGAACACATCAAGACCCTTTTCCACATGACAGTCCTTGAGAACATGCTTTTCTACAGACTGCACATCCCCAGGTCCTTCAACCCTCCCTCATATGGCATAAACTCAAGCCTGATCTCCATCTTAGTTCTTCCTTTGGGTCCTCAGTCTCTCATTGATGATCCTTCCAAAGGCAGTGAATTCAGTAGTCCAGGCACTGTCTGACTAGTGCACAGGAAAGAAGGGCTTTGGGCTCCTTGAACCTGGAAGCTTTCACAAGTACTTTTGGGCCATCTGCCACTGCTGCTCATCTCTAAACGGGGAATGAGAATAATCCTTTCTCTACCTAACTCACCAGGTTGTGAGAGGAAGGCATCTTATAAGCCTTAAAGCCTCAGCAAATGGAATCTCTTAATATTCTCCTGCTGAAGAAACTTCTCCTTCTTGACTAACCCCCCACTCCCAAGGTCAGTGTGCTTCCAGGTGCCATGAGTTAGTCACATATATAAAGCAAGAAAAGACCTCAGAGTCAGCAGTTCCCATACTCTTATTTTACAGATAAGGAGACTGAAGTCCAGCAAAGCAACTTGCCCAAGGTAAGAGCCAACAAACGTGAAATCAAGTGCCCCCCCCCCCTGTCCCCTCAGCCTATTGCAGTAGTCTTCTGGCTGGCCTCTCTGCCTTCAGTCTCTCCCTAGACCTCCGGCTGGCCTCTCTGCCTCCAGTTTTTCCCCAGTCTTCCGGCTAACTTCCCTGCCTCTACTCTCTTCCCCCTCCAAGACCTCCCCATTTAGCTGCCAAATCGATCTTCCTAAAGTGCACATCTAACTATATCAACCGTTATTCAATAAATTTCAGTGGGAGCAAATATAAACTCCTCTGGTCAGCTTATAAAACCCTTTAGAATCTGGGCTCCTCCTCCCCGCCCAGCCTTCGAGCAGCCCTTATCCTTGCTCCCCTCCCTGGACGATGCAATTCCTTGCCTGTGACAGTGCTGACTGGCTCAGAATGTTTTCACTGGCTGTCCTCCATCCCTAGAACCCTCTCTCTCTCCTGATCTCACCTCCTGGCTTTCCTGGCTACCTTCAAGCCTCAGTTAATGTCCTGCCATCTTCAAGAAGCCTTCCTGGTATTCTTTAATCCTCTAAGACTGCTTCTAATTTAAACTCTCTGTGGCTTAGTTGTAGATGGTTGTTTACACTGCCCCCTCCCCTCTCATGAGACTGGGCACACTCCTGGGCAGCAGGGACAGTCCTTTATCTTTCTTCATATCCCCAGCCCAATGCCTGCCATTGAATAGCTTCCCAGCAAATTCTTATTCATGGATCATCATTCTACTTTTACAAATGAGTCAACAAAGGGTCATGGCAGCCTTGCCCCAAGGGCTTTTCTGGCCTTGGGCTACTCATCAGAGTAAGAAAGTGAGAACGAACTTTGAGAACAGAAGGCCTGAGGTCAAATCTTGCCTCACACCTCTATGATGTGACCTTTGGCAAAATTGTTTAACCTATTTCAGCCTCAGTAATATGATTTCTAAAATGGGGATCATAATAGCACTTTCCTCACAGAAACTTTGTAATGTGTCTAAACCTTAAAGTCGTCTTCCTAATTGCTGGCTATTAAGTATTTGTAACTCTGTTTGTGTAGAGACAGAACTAGAGCCAGGGTCATCTCCCTTGATCCAAGGCTTGTCTCACTGTCCCATTCTGTCCTCCATATCTTTCAAGTTGAGCAATAATGATGCCATCTGGGTCCAATTAAATAACTCACACTTGCCCCAGTCCCAACTGCTGGCACTACCCACCTCCTACGATTCCAAAGGATGAATCATCGGCCCTAGGGATGCACACCCCCTAACAGCAAAGCTGGGAGTTTCATAGACACAGAGACAGTAAAGAGAAAAATAAACTTTCCCCTAACAAGAAAGGAGGGAGGTCTTCCTCACGTGATCAGTCCCAAACATCTTAACTGTTCCAAGTGACGATATTGCCTAACCTCTCCAGACAGATACCGAGACATCTAGTTCTACAAATTTGGGGCAGAATTTGGAAGCTAGGAAGCCCCACACCCCAGTTTGTTCAAGAAGGGGATCCCATCACACTTTGGCCAACATATTTCTTCCCAAGCAAACAGATGTAGGAGAGTGGAACCTTCAATAGGGTCATTATGGCTTGAGAAGTAAGTGAGAAAGACCCTGGAAATACTCCCAGACCCCTCTCTTGTCCCGGTTCTCCCTTTCAGAGGATCCTTTGTGCCTTTGGGTGAGAAGACTTTTCAGACCTTGAAAAGAAGCTCTGTTAACACTAGCACCTAGCCCCGCTCAGCCCAAGAACCTCCTCTGAGCACATATTTTCATTCTTTGACATTTTTGGTAGCATGGCCACATTTCCATCCCAGGCTTATTTTAACCTTGCCCAATGTTAGAGAGCTTGTCTCCTTTCCAGCCTGGCCTCCCTGATTGGTTGAATGGAGGGGTGTCTTCATGGTGTGATAGGAGGGGGGTGGGTACCAAAGGGTTTCTCAAGCCAAAAGCATGTCCCTCATCAGCCTGCCTTCATGCCTAAAAATTTCCACCTTGACTTTTCCTTCATTAGAAGCCAATATTTTACCTGGGTTAATGACTGATGGTTGTTTTATTTGGAAGGGGTATATAAGCTAATTAAAACACCAGCCAATATTAGCACCCCTTGTCATGTGGCAGAGGAGTGGGTGAAATGCAGAAGGAATGAGTCACAGGAGAAGCTTGGATGGGAGAGAGGGGATTCATGAATAGCCACTAGGATCATTTCAGGGGCAGTTGAAATTATCTGCCTAGAGGCCACTGGCTGGCAGAGTAGATAGAACACTTAGTCTGGAGCCAGAAAGAACTGAGTTTCAATACCACCTCAAACAGTTACTATGTGACCCTGGGTAAGTCACTTGAATTTTGTCTGCCTTAGTTTCCTCAATTATAAAATGCGCATCATAATAGCACCTCCCGCATCGGTTTATTGTGGGGATCAAATGAGATATTTGTAAAGTGCTTGTCACAGCACCTGGCACAGAGCTGGTGTTTAGTAAATGCTTGTTTCCTTCCTTAGGAATATTCTCAACCCCCAAATGCTTCCCTCACCTGCTCGCTGATACCCGAAATTCCCTTTAGAGGGAAAAACGCACAATTCTCTCCTACATTTCCATGTTTTGGAAGGAAACCTGCAAGTCTGAAGGTTAAGCAACTCCCCTAAACAGAAGTGCCACCATCTCCATCTGGGGTTTGGCTGACACTGCCTCTTTAGGGTTGGCTAGGAGGGGATTAGTTACTCCACTGGAATAGGCAACTTCTGGGGGAGGAAACCTCCTCTACCAATACAAATTGGTGCCCACCTTTCAACTCAGAGTCCAAGAGAGCTGCCCAGAGCCCTGAAAAGTTCAGTAGACTGTCCAGGGCTAATAGCTTGTGTGTCAGAGCAGGAATCTGGGTCTACAGAGCTGGAGGCAGAAGAGATTGTAGGGAGGATTGAGTCTAACCCTTTCATTTATAGGTGAAGAAACTGAAATCTAGAAAAGATGGTGACTAGTCCAGGGTCACACAATGAGTATATGTGAGAGCAAGCACTTGAACTCACTTCTTTCTGGTTCTGAGGCTGGCTTTCCAGCCACCTCCTAGTGCTGCCTCTACTATACTCTCCCAAGTGAATGGAGAGGTTAAATACACTGTGCCCTGGAGAGGAAATACCCAGACGTGTATGTCTGGTATTGGCTTCTCTCTCAGGAGTGGAGGAAGGGAAGTGCCCAACTCCTTGGAGCCTTTTCCCCCTTTATATACATGACCTCAATCCTTCCTACCACTAAGTGCCACTTCACTGCCATTTCCCCTTGTTGAGAAGGAGCTCAAAGCTCAACCCCTCAAATGTTAATTCTGTTCAATCTGCCTGCTGTGTGGCTCCCATTTCTAAGCACAGGAGCCCAGAGCATTCACTCCAAATGTGCCCAAGTCAAGTACTTTGATATCATTGAATTAAGAGGAAAGTGTGAGTTAAAAGAAAGGTCCCTACACAATGAAACCTGATTTCACAAGTCTGTCATTGCCGCTTACCAGCTTAATGACCTCAGACAAGTGACCACCTTTCTGAGTCTCAGTTTTCTCATCTGTAAAATGGCACTAATAATGCCTAAAGTATTTGTTTCTTGTTGTGGTCATGAAGATCAAATAAAATCCTGTATTCTAAATGCTCTACAAATGTTAAGTGCAATATTGTGATCATTAACTTTTTAATAATAACATGGTGTTGATAAATTAATACTATTGCTATTATTACCATTATTTATTAAACTAGAAGGTTTGGAAAAGTACAGAGATGTTCTGGAAGAGCAGTAATAGAAAGACAAAGAGAGAGATTCAGCAAAGGGGGAAAGTGTCGAATGGGGAGTGGGGAATGAGCACAGACATCGTCCATCCACAGCCCAACAGGCAGAGTCAGAAACAGACTGTACCACCATTGGCCACAACATTGGGCTGATGGATCCCAGGACAGTCAGCTTATGTCTGCAGAACAGCTGACCACAGTCAGCCTCGCACCCACTCTGCCCTTGGGAAAGCAGCCTCTGGGTGCAAAAGAGTCTTCCCCCCACACACACACACACATGCATCGCACACCTGTGTGTCACAGAATCACATGACTGGAAGGCATCCTAGATTATTAATTAATTATTAAAATGAGTTCTATCAATAATTATTATCAATGCTATTTATTATTACTCTAGCACTGACCTAAGCAATCCCAGTTAAACCAATCATCAGAGTGTAAAATGCCAGGAATAACGATAGTCACTAATATCTGTGTATCTTTTTAAGATGCACAGAGTTTTTTTTTTCCTAAAAGCCCTGGGGGTGGGTGGGGGGAGAGCAAGTATTATTGTCCTGCTTGTATAGAGAAAGATGCTGAAGCTCAAAGGAATTCATTGACTTGCCTGCCCTCATACAGGTAGTAAAAAGCAAAGCAGCTCGTATTTCCAGAGTTATAAGGCTCCATTGTATTTCATTGAGCCTCCTGGTCACCCTGTAAGGGGGGCGCTGTTACTGTCCGCTTTTTATAGAGACTAGCAAGTGTCTTAGTCAGCATTCGAACCCAGGTCTGCAGGTATCCAAGCCTGGTGCTCTATCTACTATCAACAGCTACAATGTTAGGTGATGTTTATAAAGCCCTTTCCAAAGTACTGTGAGTACATTATTTCATGTAAGTCTTGCAACAATCTGGTGACCTTCTGAAAAGTGTAATTGTTCCCATTTTACAGATGAAAAGGTTGAGGCTCAGAGACATTAAGTGACTTGTTCAGGGTCACAGGTAAATGTTAGAGTAAAGGTAAAAATCCAAGCTATGCTGAGCATGGTGCTTAATAAGAGAGGGAAAGAAAAGAAGGTACATAATTTTATTATCTATTGAAAAGGAATAGTAATTTGTACATAAGAGATTTGCAGTTTCATGTGTAGTCATCTTTTTTTCAATTCTCCTATGTTATGGACACACTTGTTTTATTTTTTAAGTTCAGAATAAAATAAAAAACAAATACTAGTTGACTGATTCTAAGGAGCTTGTAGGTGGCTCAGTGAGAAAGGGCTAGACTCGGAGTCAGGGAGAGCTGAATTTGAATCCTGGCTCAGATATTTATTTGTTCTGTGATCCTGGCACAAGACACCTAACTTCCCTCGACCTCACTTTCCTTATCTGTAAAATGGGCATAATAATAGCACCTAGCACCTAGAGTTGTGAGAAAACATATGTAAATTGCTTGGTTAGCATTAAAACACTTTGGAAATGTTAGCTATCCATTATGCCACACTGCCTCCGTAGGTCTCAGCTTTGCTCTGTAAAATGAGAAGTTTGGAGATTGAGTGATTTCTGGAACTCTTTCCAGCGGTGATTCTGTGAGACTGACATCACAAGTGAGTGCCTGTGCAGAAGAGAAAGCTGATGTCCAGAATAGGATATGATTGACCCAAAACTCACAGCAGGCGGCAGAGCCAGGACTCTGGGCCAGATGTGGGACCCTGAAACCAGGCAGCCCCTTCCATGGAGCCACACCGTTCCCCCACCACTAAGGCCAGACGCCTTTCCTCTCACCTTTGCGATGCTGGAACCAGAAAATACTGCAGGCACATCTGGAAATGTGCCTTTCTCTTTTGATCTCCTGCCTCTCCTGCCAGCTGAAGACTGGCCAGGTTGAAGAACCATCTTCAAGGAAGCACTGAGCCTTAAAGGAAGAAAAGGCTGCAAGAAAAGGCCTTGGGATGGGGGGGGTGCGGGGGGGACATTCCAGAAAGAGCAGATAGCCTAGGAGAAGTCATAGACTGAGAGAGGCACGCCCGGCATGAGGAACGTTGGGGAAGATGATGGGCTGGATTGGGACTGGAATACTTCCCAAGGACTTCCAAGCCTAGACATCTGCCCTTCTGAGGAAGCCTTCCCATAAGGCTCAGTTCTAGCGCCTCCTCTGAGAGGTCTTCCATGATTTCCCTGGCTGGTAGGGCTTTTGGCCTCCCATTGTATTCCTAGAAGACTGGCTAGCTCTGCCTTCACCTGCTCCCCTACCCTCCCTGTCTTATGGTTTTTGTCTTTACACGCAGCAACCCCCACCAGAACATAAACTTCCCGGGCCTGGCTTGTTTTCTTTTGGGAGAGAATTCCTAGTGACCACTGCCTTACTTTGGACATTAGGGATACTTAATAAATATATTTTGAATTAAGTTGAACTGGCACAAAAACAAATCCCAGTTGTCTTTTGGGCACAGATTCAGGTCAATTCCCACTTATCTGTCTAGGAAGCATCTAGCACCTGCAGGAGCCTGGAGAGCTCCAGGGCTAGGATTTCATAAGAATAGGGAACTCAGCGAAGAAATTCCCTCAGCCAATGCAGACTGACTCATGTTCTGCCACTTACATTCTGGGACAGTTGCCTGGGCCAGTGAGAGGTCAATGGACTTATCTAAAGTCACATAGCCCAACTTAGACTATAGGTGACAAGTCCAAGGTTTGTGTATGGGAGGCAATTAGGTCCAACCTCCTTTTCTGTCTGCTTGTCTCTTCTCCACCAGTATTATTCCCATCTGCCTGTAGATGCAAACTGGGCTACCCATTCTACTCCTTTGACATAATGGCACATGAGACCTGGCCCAAGAGTAGACAGCAAGAATGGGAGCTCAGCCTGCAACTTTGACCCTGCTCAAAGCCAATGCACCTTCTCAATGTCACCATGCAATTGGAGGGCAGAATGTTTGCAAAAAGGGGAGTATATTGTTGTAGGTCATGTGGGGTCCCCTAGTATCTGTACCAACCTGGTTCTCATCTTTTCTTTCTCAACACCCAGCTCTTGGGCAAGCCCCACTGTAAGGAAGAAAGCATGGCTTCAATCCTCAGGTACTCTCCATCCATCTCACCCATAGGAGGTACCTGCTGGAATGGGGAACTGAGAGGAAGCCCCTTCTAGCAAAAGGACCAAACCCACATACCCCTCCAAATGCCACCCACCTTAGTACAAGTAGAGATGTTTAAAGATTGAGGTCCTCCACCCCCTGGAATGGGAAAGAGAAGTCAAAGATAAGGCTCTCAAAGGGGAAGGAAATCAGAAGTTCAGAGATCCAGCTCTGGAAGAGACCTCTGCGGCTCATTTGCCACCAGAAATTTAAAGAGCTGCTGAAAATGTTTACACCTCTCAAGGAGAAGAAGCCAGGTAACTTTTCTGTCTCTTGACCCAGGTATAACTCTGACTAATGAATATGGGAGTGGGGCTGGGGCTTGGCAGAGAAAGACAAAACAGCCTCAGTTAACACATAGTTATTAAATATCCACTATCTGAAGGCTGGGGGAGATGTGGATACAAATACACACACACATATATGTATAGATCTAGAAGTATGTGCTCCACAAGCGTGTGACCTGAGGACAGGGACTGGACATGCAAGCTCAAGAGGGAGCAGCTTTTACCCATTCAGACCAGCTCCTTCTTGGTGGCATCTTAGGGATTCACCTGGGTTGTGGAAAAGTGAAGTAACCTGCTTGGATC
The DNA here is from genome assembly GCF_028583685.1 of Petaurus breviceps papuanus. NCBI lineage: Eukaryota > Metazoa > Chordata > Mammalia > Diprotodontia > Petauridae > Petaurus > Petaurus breviceps. The sequence goes on from NW_027185852.1 coordinate 4,724,505, forward strand.
CCTCAGACAGCAAGTGTCAGAAGGAAAATCTGAACCAGGTTTTCTGGTTTGGAGGGCGGTTCTCTGTCCACCATGTTTCGGTTGGTTATCTTTGCATACCTATACTCAAAATATGTGCACTCAGATATACACATACACACATATATTTGTTCACTCATTGTCCAACTCCCTGTGACCCCATTGGGCGTTTTCTTGGCAAAGACACTGGACTGGTTTGTCATTGCTTCTCCAGCTCATTTTACAGGTGAGAAAACTGAGGCAAACAGAGTGAAGTCAGGGTAATATAACTAGGAAGAGTCTGAGGCTGGATTTGAATTTAGGTACTTCTGACTCCAGGACTTGAACTCTATCCACTGCACTACCTAACCACTTTACATATACACACATTACACATGTGTGTGATATGTGCACATACACATGTGTCTGTATATACACACAGGGCTGTAGGTCATTACATAATTGGCATAAAGCACAAAGCACTCTAATGCCAATAGCAACCAGAACTCAGGTAGCACCCTCAGGTTCACGTGGCATTATACTTGTTGACGCATTTGATCTGCACAGCTCTGGAGGTAGGTGCTGTTATCACTCCCATTTATCGAGGAGGAAACTGAGGCAGAGAGAGCTAATGAGACTTGCCCAGGCCACACACCCAGCTAGTCAGTGTCTGAAGCAAGATTTGAACTCAGGTCCCTCCAATTGCCAAGCCCTTTGCTCTATGCCCTGCCACCCCTGGATGCCTACAGACCTACCGAGTGGTCATCCAGTCTTTACCAAACCCCCCTGGTGAGGCCTCTCTTCATGCGGCACCCCCCTGCCTCTCCCCTGCAGCTAGGAAGAAAAATAGCCCGAAGGAGCTGGGAGAGCATGGGAGAGCAGGCACAATAATTGAGTTTTATTGCTGCTTTGAGTGAAAGCTAATCTACCTTTTCCAGACTTAAGTGCACAGCATACCTCGGGAAATGGATGCTGCACCTTGGTGGGTTTGCCAATCTAAGTGGCTATGTGTTTGTTATGGCTTTTAACCAAGCTGTTTGCTAAGCTGATTTATGAGAGAGTGCTGCAATCAGCCTGGCAGCACGGAGTCGCATCACCCAGGCTTGCTTCCAGTCAATAAATGTGGAAACCCAAATGCTCTGACACCTTGGGGCCCGCAGTGCTCACTGACCTTCGGCCAGGCCGGGGAAGCTAAGACAAACACTCAAGTCAAATGGCACCGGCCAGGAAGTGGGAGCTGTAACGGGACGAAGGAGGGAACACCGCCAAGCAAAAGCAAAGACGGAGCAGTCAAGCAGCAGGCGCTAAGGGGAAAGGCCAGGGCAAGCCCACCTAGAGAGACTGGGGGTGCTCGTGGCATCACTGAGGCCATACGTATTTGTTAAGCTCCTACTATGTGGCCAGTACTATCTTAACTGTGGGAAAGCTCTCAGGGGATGCAGTCTAGTGGGGGAGCAGGGAAAACATGCAGATGACCCCGTACCAACAAGATCTCCATAGGAATAACGGGAGAAAAGCAGCTGGGGGAAGGCATTAGCGTTAAGAACGATCTGGAAAGGCTTCCTGTCCAAGGTGGATGGTGGGATGTGAACAACCATAGATCCTAGAGCGTCTTCGGAGACCACTTAGTCTAGCCCTGCATTTGACAGATGAGGAAACTGAGGCCCAGGGAGGTTTAGCCACCTGCCCAACATCACACGGGGTAATGAGCACCAGAGGAGCTCATTGGGATTAGGATAGTTGGAAACGATCTTGGAGGTCCTTTAGTCCAAGGCCTCATCTTACAGAGAAGGAAACAGGGAAAGTAACTTAAACATAACTTCCTCTACTCTGTTCCTGTGGAATCGATGGGATGTTTTTGTTTTTTGTTTTTTTTGCTCAAGCATAGAACTTTTCACTTATCTCTACTAAATTCCATTTTCTTAGCTTCATCCAATGGTTCTAAAGGGGAAGGAGAAGGGGAAGGGAATGGAACAAGCCTTTACTAGCTTGTACTGTGTGTCACACACTCTGCCAAGTGCTTTTCCAAATATTATTTCATTTGATTTCTCCCAAATATCCTGTGAAGAAGGTGCTATTATCATCCTCATTTAAAGTTGAGGAAACTGAGACAGAAGTTAATTGACTTGCCCAGGGTCACCCATCCAGGAAGTATCTGAGGCCTTCTGGACTCCATCTCAGCTCTTTGTCCACCTGCTCTGCCCTCCCAACAATGAATGAGCAACACAGCACGAGTCCCACGGGGAGTGCTCAGTGTGCCCAGGGGGCAAGACCATCCCATCCCTGGGCAAGCCTCACCCTCTCACATTTCCAGGAGCACTGTCCCTCTTTAATAAAGCCACTGCCATGTCCTGCCAGCCAAGGGGGAAAGGCCACGAGGCAATTGGAACTCCTCCCACTTAACTCCCACTTCCAGACCGATGGCCCAAGTGAGGACAGCTTGAAGTCATCTCTTCCATTTGCATTCTATTCAAGGCCAGGCTGCTGGTGTTATTCCCTATGCATCTTGTCTCAGTCCCCACCACCCAAGGCATTGTCATTGGCCCTGTTCTGGGACATTGAAACCTAACCATATTCCATATAAGGTCTTAAGCTGAGTGTTAACCAATTGCATTCCTCTGCTTCTGTAACTTCCTGGTTTATACAGATCTGACCATTACTTTGCGGTTTTTGTCTTTAAATAGTCTGGCTCTGCCCCTGCTTGGGGCTGTCTGATTTGAGTCTACACTCCAGACAGTCACGAGCTCAGTTAAAATCCACATTAAATCATGACTGGGTCTCGCCTTGCTAATTTCTCTGCACAACACTGGATGCCCTTTAATATGAGTTAGGAGGGAAAGTGGCTAGAAAACTTCTAACACTATTCACGTGGTCTCTTCTGGCAAGATGCAAAGGAGTGGCCGCCAAACCTCTCCCTACACCCGCCGTTTGGGACACAGAGACAGTGAGCAAGAGATTCTTTCTTCCAGTATGCAGTGGAAGGTTCATGTGAAATTAGTGATGATGCAATTGAATAGAAGATAGGGCCCTGTAGAGCATGGGTGTGGGTGGCCATCTACTAAGCTGTGACTGGCCCATGTGGGCACAGATGTCTAGGCTAGATCACGATTTCCATCCTTGTGGGGAGGAGAAGGATGTACAGGTGCTGCCAGCAGACCAGCATGAGGAAGGCAGGACCCAAGACTGCCACGGTTGTCCATATCTTCTTAACTCTCCGCATCTACCTGCCACATTTTAAATCTTAGTAGTCTAGGGGTATGATTCTGAGGGGTTTAAAATAAAGGGCACTTCACCTAATGACTCTCAAGGGGAGGATAACTCTTTTCTTCCACTCTAGCCAGCCTGGCTCTTTCCCACTAAACATTTATTATGCAAACATCAGTTACAGATAGCTAGTAAGCCTCTTAATCATAGTAAACAGCAAACAGAAATCAGGAAAGTTATACATATTAATACCAACCCAGGGCTACACAGGAGCAGATGAGCTCATTGAGGAGAGGAAGCTAAATCTCAGCTCCAGCAAGGAGAGATAGAATGACCTAACTGGGCAGCAGCCCACTTTTAGCAGTCTCTGGGGTTTCAGGCACTGGGAATCATGAAACATGGTGGATGCAGCTTGCCCCACAGAGCTGCATCTCTGGGACCATCTCCAGTCCATCTTCCAGAAGCCCACATTTGCTTCAGTCTGCTTCCCTGAAGTGTCTGTTCCTCTACCCAGATAAGTAGCACTGTGGTTTAGTGATACATGTCCACGAAACTTCATGGGATGGGATTGGTCAGAGAGAAGGTGGAAACCAATGTCCAAATTAAGAGGAACCAGACATCAGACTTGTTTGGCGTTTTCTACTTTTCCAAGAGTTTCCCTGTATATTGACTCACTTGGTTTTTACAACAATGAGAGAGAGAGAGAGACAGACAGAGAGACAGAGAGACAGACAGACAGACAGACAGAGACAGAGAGAGAGAGACAGAGGGACAGAAAGAGACAGAGAGACAGAGAGACACAGAGAGATGCACAGAGAGAGAGAGACATGTACAGAGAGAGAGAGAGATGCACAGAGAGAGAGACACGCACTGAGAGAGAGAGAGAGAGAGAGAGAGAGAGAGAGAGAGAGAGAGAGAGAGAGAGGCACACACAGAGAGAGGGGGGGTACACAGAGAGAGACAGAGAGGCGCAGAGAGAGACAGAGAGAAAGTGGCAGAGAGACAGACAGACAGCGAGACAAAAAGACAGAGAGGCAGAGACAGAAGAATTAAATATTTACAAAATTCTTTGAACAAGGGTGACCCCAAACGGATACAGGCAGGTAATTGTCTTGATAGCATGACAAAATACAAATTTCTGTTTTCTTGGTGGTAGATGGTGGCATAGTAGACAGCGTGCTAGGTCTGGAGTCAAAAAGACATGAGTTCAAATATGACTTCAGACCCTTACAGCTGTGCGACCCTGGGCAATTCACTTAACCCTGTTTATCTCCATTTCCTCATCTGTAAGATGAGCTGGAGAGGGGAATAGCAAAATTCTCTAGTAACTTTGCCAAGAAAAGCCCAAATGAAGTCATGAAGAGTCGGACATGACTGAAACAAATGAACAACAAAGATAAAGCCTGAAGCAGCCTGACTGACATTCGCAGTTCAGTGACTGCGCACATGGACCCTTGAGACCTAGGGAAACAAGATGAGCACCCCAGTGGCTTGCTTTCATCACAGCATTAGTTCAGCCTCAAACAAAACGCCACTCGTGAATTTTCCCGCCACATCAGACCCCCCAGTTGTTCACAGTGGCCCAGGATCAGGGCTTGTGTCTGTCTCCTTTATCTAAAGGTTGTCAAACACTCAAGAACAACACTCAGTTTTCTTTTTCACTCCTGTCTCTGCTCCCGTTACCCTACGTTTCTGCCAGTTCTTTCCCCAAATTCGGCTTTTCATTTTCTCATTCTACTTATAACCTCCTTTTTTTGGGTTGAAAAATGCAATCAACAATGCATAAGCATGTACTTTTTTTTCTCAGAACTTGTGCAATAGTTAGCAGAAAAATAAATCAAATGTTAAGCATATTTCAAATGGTCTTCCTGTGCCCAACCAACCCTGTGTTCAGCTTGCCACTCCTCTGCCTTCTAGACGAGTTGGGCATGAAATGATGTCATAAAAAGCTGTCAGCAAGTTGTGTCCCGAGCTAAGCAGTCATTTCTTTAGAGGAGTATTCAGACCACTGGGGAACCTTTCTCAAAATACTGTTTGTTGGACGTGGGGTTGATAGTATTCCCATTCCCCTCAATTACAATCACTCAACTAGTATATATCACGGATGTAATACGCACCAGGTACCATGTTACATGATAAGGATTCCAGGAGCTCCTATTCTTAAGGAACTTTTGTTGTCTCCAGAGAGACAATGTAAATGTATTTTAAAACATACAAACTAGATAGAGAATTATTTGACAACGGGAATACTAGTTACTGAGCAGAGCAGGAAAGCTTTCTTCTTGAAAGTCATGCTTGATTTGAGTTTTGAAGAAAAATAAAAATTTTAAAGGGCAATAGCAAGAATGAGGCATGATATTAAAAAAAAATCTTCCTATGGAGCAAAGCTCCCTCTGCTTTCCTGGGTCTTTGGCAGGCTTTTAAAACCTATGAACCTCTTCTCAGAATAATTTTTTAAATGTATAAAATAGGGTTAAAAATGGAATAAATTATGTCGAAATAAAAATATATTTTTTTCTCCCATCCAAGGTTATGAACCCTCTGAAATCTGTCCACAGAGGTCTGTGGACCCAAGGTCAAGAACTTCTGCCATAGAGGACCTGGACCAATAAGAAGGAAGCAGTTTCTTCTGCCTGGAAGCAGGATGTAGAGCTATCCATGGTGTCAATGGTTCTCTAAGATGAATGAATAAGCTAAGGGGTATCCATGGATGAAAGCTGTCCAGCAATGGACAGAGGAAGAAGAGAGTTCAATCCTATTTCATTCAGCAAATATTCACTAAGTGCCTGTAGTTAGGCAAGGCACATGAAAGTCAGTATGGGGTAATGAACAGTGAATGAGCTGTTCTCCGAGTCAAGAAGGACTAGGGTTCAACTGCTGCTTCTGACTATTCACACATACTGGATGTGCAAGCCTGGGTGTGTCATTTTACATCTCATTGCGCTAGACAGTTCTCTAAAGGTGCCAGATGCCATACTACTTCGGAAGAGGGAGTTTGTCAACAGTAGCTCCCAATTAAAAAAAAAGTTCAAGTGATATGATGATTTTGGTGAAATGAAGAGGGGTAGTGGGTAGAGGAAGAAGGAGGTGAAAGCTCCTCTGCATTCTGCTAAATCTTAATGATTACATTCATCCTGGGTTGCCATAGTTCAGGGATAATGTTAAAGGAGCCATGTCTTGAACAGATGTAAACAATAAAAATGCCTAACATTTAATAGCTAGCATTTATATAATGATTTCAATTTTGTAAGATGATTTACACATATCTTATTTGATCCTCACACAACAACTCTGTGAGGTAGGGGCTATTATTAGCCTTGTTTTACATATGAGGAAACTGAGTCAAATAGTGATTATATGACTTGCCCAGGGTTGCACAGCCAGGAAGTAGTTTGGTAGGAAATACTTAGATTTGAACTCAAGTCTTGCTGACTTCCTGAGTCCAGGTCCAGAGTTCTATCCAGCCAGATAAAGAACCAACTCTCATCCTCCTAATAACACCTATGGTGCTCTAGAATATCCCTAATCATTAGAAAGTGTATTCTTCACTGACAAGTAAGTGAGCTTTGAAAATGAGATGTTGAGTTTGTTTCTTGGAGGTAGAAATGAGCTATGCCTGGAGGTTTCAGTGAAGCCACAAGCTCAATTGAGACAGCGATATGATGTTCTGGCCAAAAAAGCTGTTGTGATCCACGACCATGAAGAGAGCCAGAGAGTAGAAAAGAGAGGTGATGGCCCCTCTGCGTTCTGATCTCTCTGGATTCTTGCATTCTTCTTGGGATGCCACAGTTCAAGGACGATACAGAGAGACTGGTGAGTGGCTTGGAGAGGGCCACCGAGACGGGGGTTTCCATTTCATATGCTATATGAGGCATGTTTGAAGGAAGAGGGAATATTTACTTTGGAGAAGAGCAGACCATGGATACGATAGCTGCATTTTATTATTATCCCAGGCCGAACAGCTGGGTTTACCTTAGTACGTTAAGGGTTCAGATGTGAGAGAGTCGATGTTTTGTTTGTCCCTAGAGGGAAGAAGCAGGGACAAAGTTCGGCAATTGCAAAGAACACTTAGGATTCTTGGCTGGGGAAGTACCTCCAACTTCCTAATAGGTTCCCATCTCTTTAATGATCCCGTTAAGTCCTGGAGAATTTAACCCGTTCATATGTGGAACTCTTGCCTTGGCCCCAGCCCCCATTGAAGAAGAGCTAAAGTGGCCCATCACATTTGTTTGTTGTTGTTGAGTCATTTCAATCACGTGTGTCTGACTCCACCTGACCCTGTTTGGGATTTGTTGCAAAGATACTGGAATGGGTTGCCATTTCCTTCTCCAGCACCATCATATCCAGCCAACCCCAGCTATGTTTCACTTTGCTTCCTAGCAGTCTTCCCAGCAGACACTTTGCTGTCATTTATGCTCCCTTTCCCCCCCTCGCCCCCAATCCTGGGGAGGGTGTGGCAGCTTTCTCCCCCAGGTCCCAGTCACCATCCTTGTGACTTAACAAACCAGAACCCTCTTCCTGGGCGCCATTTTCTTAAACGCTTTTTTCTCCGTTTGATTTGAGCATCTTGAGAGCGCAGGCTTTAAAAAAATATCCTCACCCCCTTACTTAATGAATGCATAATAAGTCCATTTACTCATTCAGTTTTCCTGTGATTCAACTGCAGCTCTATCATTTATATCTGTATCTGTCTATATATCAGACCTATCATTTGTAGATTCTCTTCTCTTCTGTTTATTGAACATCAGGGCAGTATTTGCTCTGCCCCAGTCTCCAGTGTGCTGCTCCCCCCGTCTATACAGCCCAGATATCACTGGTCATGGCTCAGCATTCACATCCGCCGGGATAAGCCTCCCATTACCTCAGCCAGGTGACTTGAATTCAGCAGGGCCGCCAGCTGCTCTCCTATCTCACTTATCTTGGCTATTAAATGTTATGCTTTAAGCTCATATTGGCTTGATATTGGAGAACACATTCAACTCACATCTGGCTGAATAGTCTTTTGGGGGAAGAAGAAGTGCTTATGTTCCAGGAGGAGAAAAATAGGGATATTTTAGACAATTTTTGCCCATTTAGACATTTTGTTTGGGAGAAGCAACCTCTGGTTTCAGATACAAGCTGTAGGACCCTGGGCAAGTCACTTCACTCTGCCTCAGTTTCCTCATCTGTAAAATGAACTGAAGAAGGGAATGGCAAACCCCTCCAGTATTTCTGCCAAGAAAACCCCAATGGGGTTGGTGACTGAACAACAACCGGATGTCTCCCAGCACTAGCTTTCTGATCATGTGATCTCATAAGCCATGTGTATTATTTTATGCCTTGAAGGACTGTGATTCCATCTTGCCTAATATAGGAGTGATGCTTAAGCCTAGGCTGATGTAGCTTCTGAGCCCAAATAGGGGAAAGGTTTCTCTCTGCCTGCTATTCTCTGTTCTGCAACTTGAATGGAAATGAGAAAGAGCCATAAGAGCTCCATGTTAAGGGTGAACAAGGCCTGCTTATCTTCAATATGTTGCATGTGTTGACTTACCTGATGGTGGTGGAGATTAGTGGCAATCAGTGCTTTAAATGTGCTCCCTTTCTGAGATAAAACCTGGGAAGGCGATAAGACAGGAACTGGCCTGAAGTCAGGTATTTATGCAACATGCATTTATTAAGCAGCTGCTGTGTGCCGGGCACTGATGAGAACCAGAGATACAAAGGCACAAGGAGCTGCCGTCCTAATGGGGGGGCTGCCACAAAACAACTATGGTGGAATTGGGGGTGCTCTCAAGGGAAGGCACCACAGGGAGGGGGAACTGGCCAGGCTTGGAGTAGAAGCAGGACTGTCACTGAGCCTGGAAGGGAGCCAGGAAGGGTCCTCAAGGGGGTGGTCCTCTTGAGTTTGGGCATGAGCTGGAGTGAAGGGGACAGGTTTGCAGGCAGGAGGGCTATTTGCCCTCTAGTGGGTTATCCTCTTGAGTTTAGGCATGAGGAGGAGCTCTCTTTTCACCATCTTGTTCAAGTTAGTCACAGAGCTCTATTTCACAATTCAGATCAGATTCTGCGATATCTTCTCTCTGCACTCACACATGGTCCACTTAGCTGAAACAGATTACTCAGTATGGGAATGGGAGGCATAGGGAACACTCCATGACACGGAATGGCCCTTCCTTGGGTGGTGTTGGCCACCTGAATTGCCACTTCCTATGGGAAGGCTGCCATTCCACTTCCTCTAAAATAAAAGGGGGGGGGTCTGTGAGTCAGCAAATCAGTGTTATCTGATGAAACATAGGATATCAAGCCCAGAGATTCACATTGAATTTGTCTGAAGGATGAGTCTGCATGCAAGCTTTACAGGGCAGCCCTTGGACCTAGAGATAAATGACCTTGGGAATCATTTGGTCCAAAGTCCTCATTTTACAGAGAAGGAAACTGAGGTCCAGAAGCAAAGTGCTTTGCTTTGCCCAAGGGCAGTCAGGCAGTAAGTAGCAAAGGCAAAACTTGAACCTAGGTCCTTTCCCTGCTCAGTCAGGGCTGCTTCCACAACCTGGTCTTTATTCTATCAACCTTTACCACAGGGCTGTTTAACCTCATATCCCAAAATTTGTGGGACTTATCTGTTAATATATTTTGATAACTGTTTCAACATAATTGGTTTCCTTTGTAATACTATATATTTTCTTTTATCCACTAGAAAATATTCTGAGGGGTGGCTAGGTGGTGCAGTGAATAGAGCACCAGCCCTGGAGTCAGGAGGACCTGAGTTGAAATATGGCCTCAGACACTTAACACAAAACTAGCCATGTGACCTTGGGCAAGTCACTTAACCCCAATTGCCCTCCCCCAAAAAAAAGCAAAAAAAAATTCTGGGAAGAGGTCCAGAGACTTCACCAGATTGACAAAAGCATCCATGACACACACAAAAAATTACAAACTCTCACATTGTTGGGATCATAGAATGGGTGCACAAATGGACTTGAGACATCAATTCCGCACACCCCACTTTATAGATAGGAAAATTGAGGCCTAGAAGAGCTCGTCTGGGATTCATACCCAGGTCCTCTGACTTCAGACCTTTCACCATGCCAGGAGAGACAGTGTGTTTTGTTTATACCCTTCTCCCACTGATCCCCAAATACATCCTTTTTGCAAGAAACATTTCATTTGAGTGGTGCCTCACTTATCATGCCTTCTTCCATGGACTAGCACCCTTCAAAAACACATGCCAAGAACCTTCTGTATGTAGAGTGCTTTGACTTTGACAAGAGTATCTCTTGACACGCTGTATCTGACATCTTATATTTATCCAAGACCTTTGAAAACTGTAAATTTATTAAGTGTCTGAGATACTCTCTCCACCAGTCACTCTGTGTAAATTGTAGTTCAAAGACAATGCTAACTATAGCTCATAAATTGGACATTTGCTTCTCATTAGCAGGCTGCTTTGTATGAGCAATTTGGCTTAGAAAACTTTTTTCTTTTTAAAAATAAGTTTTTATTGATGGCTTTGTTTTTTACATCATTGTGGTTTCCCTTACTATCTCTCCCTTCTCCCTCCCAGAGTCAGCTCATAAAATAAATAGTATTTTTAAAGAAAAAAAAAGAGGAAAATAATTTGGCCAATTAATGAACACATATCGAAAGTCCCAAAGCATATGCACTGACCTGTGGACCTCCCCCCTCCTCGAAGGGATGTCCTGTCTTATCTCTTCTTTCGAGTCCTGTTTGTTCTTCACAATTTTTGCAACATTTACTTTTGATTTTTTTGGTGTGCGGTCCTTCTTCCCATTTACAAGGTTAGAGTCATTATATTGCTTTCGTGGTTCTGCATCAGTTCATGGAGAACTTTGCAGGCTTCTCTTTATTCAGTACATCCATCTTTTCTTACAGCACAGGAGTATTCCATTACATTCAGGTGCCACAGTTTGTTTAATATTTGGAATGGGTTTTCTCTTATTGATGTTTAGATTTTTGTTTTTAGCTAAGAAAATATCTGATAATAACATACACTCCACACTCAGACAGAGGTGACACAGACATGGCAGGGAGGTGAAGTGACCTAAGGTTCAAAAGAAGGTGAAGATACACACACACACACACACACACACACACACACACACACACAAACGAACACAGGCACACATGGATTGGCTGCTTTCTGTGGGAAGATAGGTCAGGGTAGTAAAAATACCTTTCCAAGACTCACATGTTGATTTTTAAATTTTATTTTCTGGAATGTATTGAAACCACTGGTTTGGTAGAAAAATAACAAGAGAACAGGTAAACTTCCTTTCCTGATGCTGAAAATGTGAGAGACACCAAAGAATGAGAGAAAGAAAATTAGAGAGGTAGAGACAGAAAGAAATGGAGAGACAGAGAAAGAAACAAAGAGATTCAGACAGAGAGAGAGAGAGACAGAGAGAGACAGAGACAGAGAGACACAGAGAGATAGAGAGACAGAGAGAGAGAGACAGAGAGAGACAGAGAGACAAAGAGAGACAGACAGAGACAGAGAGACGCAGAGAGACAGAGAGAGAGAGACAGAGAGAGAGAGAGAGAGAGAAGCTGCTTTTTTGGTCTTCTCTTCAAGTTGTCTGGCTTCATTAATTCGAAGAATCTCATCTCTGTTCCTCACTTATTTGCGTGCCTGTGTATAATATGCACGTACTTACACACACAATACACATAATGCACATAGTGGTTCTATGGAAAAGGACAGGACCTATAATTTCATTGATATGGGGAACTCCTATCAACGGACACTGGCGCCTTCTCTATAACTTATACATTCTTAGAGAATTGCTTGGGGGCACTCAGAAGTTTAAGGGACTTGCCCAGGGTCAGGCAGCCAGAACCTGTCTAAGATGGGACTTAAACCCAGGTTTTCCAGGTTTTGATACCCACCTTCTGTCCATTATGCCACACTGTCCCTATGCATACCTATACATATAGACTTACATTCATACATATACAGTGGGCATATTTGGCATTTCTTGAGGTGACCATGACTGGAGTCCTTCAGTACCTAAAGAGGAAGACTGGGTTCTTTCAGGCCAATACTCCAAGGAAGTCTTAGGCTATTTCTTTGACCAAAAATAAATAATTTTTCTCAATACTTTTTCACCAATCTGAGATCTCATCAATATGGATATTTCTTCTTGCATAAGTGTTTTTATGTCTATCACTGGGGCTGTCTCCTTCTTCTTCTTCTTCTTCTTCTTCTTCTTCTTCTTCTTCTTCTTCTTCTTCTTCTTCTTCTTCTTCTTCT
>NW_027185852.1:4736965-4755747 GCF_028583685.1 Petaurus breviceps papuanus
CTTCTTCTTCTTCTTCTTCTTCTTCTTCTTCTTCTTCTTCTTCTTCTCCTCCTCCTCCTCCTCCTCCTCCTCCTCCTCCTCCTTCTCCTGCTTCCTCCTCCACCATCATCCTCATCCTCATCCCTTCCACTTATATCCCTCTTCCAACTTCAGGACCAGCTTCCATGTTAATTATTTCAATACACTTACATAACATCAGTTTGTATTTTCAAGAACTGAATGCTTTCTTTGAGGAAGGATTGATGGTTTGTGCGTGGTGAGGAAGGAGCTAGAGACGAGCTAACAAAGAGTAATACATAATAAAAATGACTAGGTTTGTGTACAAAGAAGAGGAAACGTGAGAAAACGTTGTCCTACCCCCTTCCAACTTTTTGCAGACATGGAGGACCATGCACATGGCCCACTGCATATAATATCAATTTTTAAAAGAAATTATTTAGTTTCACTTAACTTTTTTCTCTCTCACTCTCTTTACTATAAGGAATAGAACTAAAGGTAAAAAAGGAATAACTCTGGGCAGCTAGGTGGGAGAGTAGATACTAAGTACTGGGCCTAGAATCAGGAAAACCTGAGTTCAAATCTGACCTCAGACACTTACTAGCTATGTGACCTCGGGTAAGTCACTTTTCGTCAATTTTCTCATCTGTAAAATGAGCTGCAAGAAGAAATGGCAAATCACTGCAGTATCTTTGCCAGGAAACCCCCAAATGGAATCAAGAATCGAACATCGCTGAAAGGACTGAACAAATACCTTTCTGAGAGGGACATGTTAGGAAACACAGGCTATGTAAAAATAAAAAAAGATGGCAAAAAAATTCATTTTCCAAAAAAAGTATCCATCAGCACCAGCCAACAAGATGGCGAAACTCCAGAGTAATTCTGATATTGTCTCTCCTTACACTAGATCAAATAGCCTTAGTATATAACTATGTCAGTTGCCACAGAACTTTATGCCCTTGGAAACCATCCTGAAGCAATTTAACATATTAAAATCAACTTCTCTAGACTGTGATATGCACAGACACATGCAGTGCTGGCCAGTTCATGACAAGAATTACAGAGCAGGGATTCAGCAACTGAAGCCAATTCCCACCGTTCTGACCCCTGAAATATCCCTGAAAATATTTTTCTACATAACTGGGTAGAAAGTTGTAGGCTTGGCTGAAATGAGTATGGCTACATGTGGCTGCCTTTGAGTTTGCTCTGGGATCACCTTCTGTGTCACCTGGTTCGTTGGCGGTTCCAAATCACAAGGTGATTTTAGGACAAGGACACACACGCTACACACACATATTTGCTTTATAACACATCAAATAGAGAAAGAACATGTGGTGAGTAGTCTCAGGATTGGAGGATCTTCTCTTTGCCTTAATCTCTCACTGTCTTCAATGATCATAACAATGTGAATTCACACTGATGCAGCACCTTAAATAATGTGTGCTTTTCCTTCTGTGCAAAGAACCTCAGAAACCCACTTGTCAGGACTGTGTAGCTACCTGTCAGTTTCAAAGACACCTCTGTACCTCCAAAATCTCTGAATGATAATACTCTTATGTTTGTATTCTGAAGCATGCAATGAACCCCCGTTTCCTGTGCTTAAAGTCACACTAACATGGAAGAAAAAATGTCAGTTAAGAAAATACAATTGTCAGAAAGTCTCAACTGAATTTAAGAAAACTGGACTGTAACAGTGAATATCAGTCTAGGAAAGGTGTCATTGGGTCTGCTAAATCAATACTAAAATTCCTTCTCTTCCTAGTAGAAGTTAATTATTAGAACAGATAAAGATGATCTCATTGGAATGATGAGTTCGGAGTTTCTTTTTGGAAGGCTCATGTTATCTAGAATCTAGCATTAATAAGGCAATTTAAAATGTCATTTCTGTGTTTGAAAACTAATTTTGACCCTGGAAACACTACACCCAAACCATTTCCACAATAATGAATAATTATAATATATGATATAATCCTTCTCTCTCTCTCTGCACATACACACACAATATATGTATTTATATCTTCTGTACCATATATTTACAGGTTGTCTCTCCCATTAGTCCATAAACTCCTGGAGCATAGGGACTTTTTGCCTTTCCTTGGGTCCCTATCAGACATATAACAAGCACTAATAAATTCTTGTTGATTGAATCTTTGCTATCCTTGGCGATATCACAATTCCCTACTGATACCTCATTGCCTTCTAGTTCTGTTCCAATGGGATGGAATCTGGTGGGGTTAGGGGTCTGATGGAGGAGGCCACAGTAAAGGGGACAGCAGCAGGTGAATGCTTTATGCTATTAATAGAATCTTATCTCCTTGAACTGAATTCAAAAGATGCTTTTTTCCTCCTTCCTTCCTTCCTTCCTTCCTTCCTTCCTTCCTTCCTTCCTTCCTTCCTTCCTTCCTTCCTTCCTTCCTTCCTTTCTTTCTTTCTTTCTTTCTTTCTTTCTTTCTTTCTTTCTTTCTTTCTTTCTTTCTTTCTTTCTTTCTTTCTTTCTTTCTTTCTTTCTTTCTTTCTTTCTTTCTTCACCTTCAGGGGTTGATGAGGATCAGGCTATGGAAACTGAAGCAAAAAGGAGCTCAAATTATGCAAGAACTTTAGGAAACATGGGTTTTCATTTGCCTTCTGATGCCTGACTTAGAGGTGGAAAGACTGAAGGGTCAAGGCAAATGCCCTTGGGTTCAGAAACAATTATCTAATTACATTGTGTATCTGTGTCTTTAAGGTTACTGTTAAGAGTTGCATTTTCAATTTATAGAAATAGTTTTAGAAAGATTTGCATGTCTGCCCTGAGCTAGAATTTCCCTGAATGTCCATATACTTCAAGTCATTAAATCTGTCTCCCTCTTTCAAACAAAATTGTCTCTTTATTCAGTAGGGTTCAGCCAGCCCCATGTCTAATTATTCATTGCTTAAAGATCTCAAAAGTTATTGGCTGGGGAAAAGGGGTCAATTGTAACCCCCAGTCCCTTCTTAGAATAGACCTAAAGCATGGTGCATGCCAAGAGTGGGCAGGTCTGAGGGAAGCATCATATAGGGGGCCTTTGGGCAGCTGGATGCAGAGGCATTGAAGGCATCAGTCACTTTTGGGTGGGGTGCAGTGAGGTGAGGAGAGAGTAAAAAAAACACTGAAAGGAACTACCGTGTTTCCCCGATAATAAGACCTATCCCGAAAATAAGCCCTCCCCTTACTGTGTAAGATTCCTCTAAAATAAGCCCTCCCCCGAAAATAAGCCCTATTGAGATTGCTACTGTAGTGAAGGTGATCCCCTGCGCTACACGCTACATTACGGTACCCTCTGTATGCACCGTCACCCCCCCCAGGTGAAACGCACACCGCGCTCCGAGCTGCATCCAATCAGAGCTGCAGCAGTGAGCGTGTCATCCTGTTCTTCCCCAGTGATTTGCTTATTGAATAAAGGTACATTTTTTTGTTCACATTTACCTGTTTATTAAATTGCTGTCAATGTTCATTAAAATAAGCCCTCCCCTGAAAATAAGCCCTCTGGTGTTTTTCTGTCCAAAAAAAAAATAAGACAGTGTCTTATTATTGGGGAAACACGGTAGACAGAAGGAATCAGCAACATCTGCCTGAGTGTGATTCTTCTGACTGCCCTTCTCCTGTGGAAGCTCTCTCTGTGGCCTCAGTCTTTGGATGTTTCCTCCCTGTCTTTAGATTTTTAAACTTTGTGGTATCCAAATTGTGTTCCTGCCCTTAGATAACTAGCTATGGCATCAGGATGGCTGGGTTTAAGTCTTACATATACTGACTGTGTGAGCCTGGGCAAGTCACTTCACGTGTTTGCCTCAGTTTCCTAATTTGCAAAATGGAAATAATGATAGTGCCCATCTCCCAAAGTTGCAGAGATCTAATGAAATCATATGCAGAACTCTTTCCAAACCTTAAAGAGAAACATGTTAGTTATTTTTCCTATTACTATTCTTATTGTTTTTCTGTTGTGGCTGGTATCCTTGCCCTCCCTTTCCATAACTAGGCAAGAATAGTCCTACCTTGTTGGATACAAGAGGGAAATTCCAGCTGACAAATCCCTGGAGAGAAGATGGTCTAGAAGGAAGAGAGAGGCTACTTCTGGATTTCAGAAAGAACTCTTCTGGGCACCTGGAAGCTCTGACTGGATTGTGATTCATCCACAGCACTAATGGCCTAGGTAGAGCTGTCTAGGGCACCATGACACTCACTCCTGTCTCCTGGGCCCACAAACAGAGCAGTCCTCCAAGCTTCAGCCCCTCACAGAGCCTTCCAGGAGTTATATACTCTTGGGCTTGACAAATCCATTATTTAGGCAGGAAACACTGGCTGCATTATGGGCCCTGATAACTCCAGCCATTAGTGATTCAGGAAAATGGAATAAATTGTGTTTTACATGAGCAAAGCTAAGGAGTGATGTGCTGTAGAGGGTTTATTTGTCATTTTGGAAGCTGTTTGTGGTCTGGCAGAACACTGAGCTATAGGAGGAATAGAGTGAATTAAGCAAACTGAGTCGAGGCATTCATCAAAAGGATCTAAGGCTTCCAAGGGCTCTGGGTCTGATTAGATTCAGCAGGATGGAGGGCCTCACCACTAGCAAGATCTGGCAATGGATGTGAGGAGAAATCATATGAAATTTGGGAGGAACAGAAAACAAAACAAGGCAAAAAGAATAATATTAGCACCGAGAGCAGTAGCTAGCATTTACATAGCACTGTGTATCAGACACTGTGCTAAGTGCTTTCCAGTTACAGTTACAAAGGACTCCCAACCCAGTAGAAAGGTGACCTAATTCAGGCCAATTAAAGTGACAGCCGCCATCTATACCATACCAGGTGACTCTGAAGCACTTTATAAGCATCATTTGAACAAACACTCTCACCTCTGCCTGGCATTCATCTACATTGAGGTTTGATTCCCCCCTACCCACCCTTCCTGGGAGCTTCCCTATGTTTGTCAAGGCCACCACATTGTTGCCATCACCAGGTGCATTATCCAGGAGCCTTCATTCTCCCTTATCCCATGCATCTGAGAAGTTTAAAAATCTCATTTCTACTGGTATGTCATCCCTAGTATATATACCATCTCTACTTACACAACTACCACAGTAACCGAGGCCTCATGACCTCTCCCCTGGGCTACGGCAATAACCCTCCAAGTCTTTCTCCCTCCTTCAAGCCTTCTGCCATGCCGATCTTCATCTCCATTTGGCTGCCCACGTGATTTTCCTAAAGAATGTTTCTCACCACATCACTCCCTTACCCTACAAACTCCAAGGACCCCCTACTACTTTTAGGATCAGGACCAAATTCCTCTGTCATAGAAAACTCTTCACAGTCTCACCTCAGTCTAACTTCCTGGTCTCATTACATCTTAATTTCCTTTCCCCATTCATTGTTCCAAGCAACATCATCTCCTTTTTGTTCCTCACACTTCCCATCTTTGTAAGTGTACAATAGTGGACTCCTCTGCCTGGAATGATCCCTCTGTTATTTCTTCTGGGAATCCCTGATGTGCTCAGGACTCAGCTCTCCTTCCACATGAAGCCTCCCTCAACCTCCCTATCTACTAGCCTCACACCCCTAAAATTAGTTTGTGCGTGCTTTGAATGGATATACACACATGTGTGTATATACATGTGTTTTTCATCCAATAGAATGTAAGCTCCCTACTGTTTTTGTCTCCCCAGTAACTAGCCCATTTAATGAAAGGCACGTTCATTGATTATCCCTCAGTAGAATATTGTCTCCTCAGGGCAGGGACTCCCCCCCCCCCATCTTTGTATCTCCAGTGCAAAGTGCAGCTCTAGTAAATGTTCACTGACCTGAACAGAATCCCATGAGTCCTTGATGTCATTATGTCACGCACTGCTGCTGCTTTCTAGGCAGAATTAATTTTAGAATTCTCCATATTTAAACAAAATCATTCTAAAAATAACCCAATTCTTCTGTCCTTTGCCCTCACGATGGCATGTTGAGTTTTTCCAGTAGTGGGCATGGTTTGCCCTGAGTCATCTGTATCCTGGAATTTGGAGACTCCAGACCAATGATAGACATTGGCAACATGTCCAACTAGGAGAGAGAGACAGTATTGGGCTGCAAAGCACATTTAGTCAATCTAACTAACCTGAGGGAGACACAGGCTATAAAGCCCTCACTGGCAATGCTATTGCTTTTGGGTAAAAAATGCCTTTGTCTGTTCTTCAATGGATATTATATTTTCCTTAACCCATGTATGAATCATTTTATATCTCCTCTGAACCACTCTCCCAAATTACAGTTCCAAAGTAAAGATCCTAATATTTTCAAAGTAAGTGACTTTGCCCATTGGGGGTTTTCATTTCCTCTATCAGGAAATTATTACAATCAATCAGTTAATTAACAAATATTTATTGAATACCTACTATGTGTGAGGCACTGTGGTAAGCACCAGGTATACACAGACAGAGATGTAAACAGTCCCTTGGACCCAGGTGGGGAAGGATCAGAAAAGACCTTATGTAGAAAATAATGCTTGAGCCAGACCTTGAAGTGACCTAAGGATTCTGAGAGATAGAGTAGAGAAGGAAAGCATTCCAGGCATGGGGAACAGCCAGTCTGGCACAGAGGGCATGTGTTGGCAGGGGTGAGTGGGGTGTGGTAATGTACAATACAGCTGAAAGGTAGATTGAGTCCAGGTCATGATAGACTTTAAATGCCATGCCATAGAATTTTACATTTTATTCTGAAGATAATGGGGAGTTACTGAAGTTTATTGAGTAAGGGAGTGATGGTCAAATTTGTGCTTTAGGAAAGTTGGATTGGTAGTGGTTTAGAAGATGAACTAGGGAGGAGAGAGACTTGAGGCAAGGTCAACTTGGACTCCTCTGCAATTGTACAAGGAGGAAATGATGAGGGCCTAAATTCATCGAATGGTTACATGAGTGGAGAGAAGGGTCTGGATGTTTGTGTGTAGAAATGACAAGATTTGGACACTGAGTTCATCTATGACTTAGCAGGCAATCTCCCATTGTTGCCATAGCCAAAAAAATCACCACCATGCATGCAATCGACCAGGTGATGACCATTTATTTCCAGAGTTAGCTGGACTGGTTCTTGTACACATTCTCAGTGATATTTAATCCATCGCAAGACTGAGAGCACAGAGAAGCTTGTCACCAGGACACTGATTACTAGGTGATGAATTCATTGTTTACAGCATTAAGTGGTTACTATATGCCAAGTACAGAGGGACAGCTAGGTGGTGAAGTGGATAAAACACTAGGCCTGGAGTCAGGAAGACTCGTGGTCCTGCATCCCAATGTGGTCTCTAGCAGCATGACCCTGGGCAAGTTCCCTCATCTGTAAAGTGAGCTGGAGAAGGAAATGGCAAACCACTTTAGTATCTCTGCCAAGAAAACCCCAAATGGGGTCACAAAGATTGAACACGATTGAAAAGACTGAACAATAACAACTTACCTAGAACTATGCTAAGTACTGTGGATCAAATAAAAAAGTGAGATAATCCCTGTCCTCAAGAAGCTCCCATTCGAATTGGGAGAGAAGACACATCAAAGAGAATTGAGCTGCAAGGTACATGGGAAGGTCTGGAAGTCTTGGGGTGGAGCAGTGGCAGAGATGACAAGGTCTAGGCATCCTTAAATCACATAAGGAGGGCAGATGATGGTCCTGGGATCTTGAGGGGGTAGAGGAAGGGCAGATGGTAAGGCCTCAAAGACAACAGGAGCAATGGGAGAGCATGTGGTGTTTCTCCAACTCACCAAAAGGGGTAGAGTTGGGGACTCCTATCTCATCCAAATCATTGACATGATCAAGTGGCCTAGATGGATTCTGGATGGCAGGGGCTGGGGGGAGGGTAATGAAGGGAAGGCAAGGGGGAAGGGAATCCTTATTGATGGATGGTCTTCAGCCCAGCTGGCTCTTCAGAATAGGTGTTGGGTGGGGGGGGGGGGGGAGAAAGATTTGCACGTTATTAATGTAGATGTTAAAGGTTAGCCATCTAGTTCAGTACTTTAATTTTGTTTTTGTTTTTTGGAGGGGGGAGGGCAGGGCAATTGGGGTTAAATGACTTGCCCAAGGTCACATGGCCAGTAAGTGTTAAGTATCTGAGGCCGGATTTAAACTCAGGTTCTCCTGACTCTAGGGCTAGTGCTCTATTCACCGCGCCACCTAGCCTCCCCCAGTACCTTAATTTTATAAATGAGGAAGCTGAGGTAGAGTTCTATTAAATGGCTTGCCCAATGTCATGTAAGTAATAACTAATAATGTCAAGATTTGAACCCAGACCCCTTGACTCCAAATCAGGTATACTTACCCCTCCCTGAGGCTTGTTCCTTCTCAAGATCACACACTCTTCCATGTGGCTGATTACTATCCCAAAATCTTTGTGGACCACTTCTGGATGTGGTGCTCATTTCTTCTCTCTCATTCTGTAAACAATCTCATTGGCCCCATGATGATTTATGCGGGTCTGTGTAGGGGGATTTCTTTTATTTTTTAAAAGCATGTGTGTTCTGGAGCAAAGAAGGGAGGGTTTAGAGCTGGTAGGTCAGGATGGGTCACTGTGAGGGAACGATTACTTGGAGAGCCAATGTTATAGCTGGTAATAAACATGACCAAGTGTTAGCTATGAAGGTTTTATTGTTTCTGTTGTTATGACCATTTCTGTCAGGCAAGGAGATCTGGCAAGTGTCTTACAAAGTGTGTTTTTCACAATTTAAATAATAAATCTTCTTATGTAACAAACACACGTTTATATGTTTGCATTGGAGCAGTTCCTGGGATGGCAATCCCTAATAAATGACCAAAAACAAAACCAGCATGAACATGAAGATATAAATATTAATCCTTGCAGTAGAAGGATGAGCATTTTGGTCATCTTTCCTCCCTTCAAAGTTGTTTTTAAAATGAGTAGACCACTTTATAGATGTAGACATTGAAGCAGGTAGTTGAATGAATTTCTCAGAGCTGCATGAATCAATCAATCAGACAATAAGTATTTATTTACCAAATGAATATTATTCCAGACTCTATAGCAGATGCTGAGGATTCAAGGACTTAAGTGAAATAGCCCCTACCCTCAAGGAGCTTATAATCCAATGTGCAGATCTAAGTGTATACAAAGAAGATACAAAAATAGAAGGAAAAAATCATTTGGGGGGAATTCTCTAGAAGCTGAGTGAGTCAGGAAGGGTTTTGTGTAGAAGGTGGTGAGGCTTGAAGGAAACATGAGAGCCTATGAGGCTTAGGTGGGGATGGAGACCATTCTAGACATAGAGAAGTGAGGAAGGAATTGAAACAAATGCAGAGACACAGAAGGTTAGGGTTTGGAATGGGAGGCAGAGGGTTCTGTAGTGAGAAGTAAAAAGGTTGGCCTGGCTGAATGGTAGTGAATAGGATGGGAAGGTAGAACAGGGTCAGCTCATGAGGATCTTTAAATGCCACGATGAGGTATTATATTTCATATTAGAGTTAATGGAAAGTCATTGGAACTGACTGAAGAGATTACAAGGAGGTTGGAGCAATGCAGATCATGCTGGGTTTGGAATAGCAGCACCTGGGTTTGACTATCTGCCAATTAATACCTGCATGGCCATGGGTAAGTCATGTAACTCTCTGGCCTCAGTTTCTCCATCTGTCAAATGTGACTGTTGAAATAGAGAGTTTCTAATGTGCCTCACACTCCTAAAACTATGTTACTTTGATATGGTAAGCCCTCGACAAGAGGAAAGCTGCTTTGGCAGCTGTGTTGGGGATGGATTGAAGCGGGGAAATATTTGGACAAGGAGACCAATTCAGCAGATATTTCAAGAGTTCAGGAGAGAGATGATGAGGACCTGAACTAATGTATTGGCTGTGTGAGAAGGTGTTGATGAGGAGAACAGGACAGAGCCAAGTGATGTTTTGGAGATAGATCTGACCGGATATGGTGACTGAATGTAGGGAAAGTGAGGAGTCAAGGATGCAAGAGACATTGCAAACTTTAGTGATTCATGATTAAATGAGAAGATTAAAAGGTTAGTGGTGCCACAGTTAGAAAGAAGGAAGTTCAGAAGAAGGGATAAAATCAGCAGCTCTGTTTTGGATGTGTTGAGTTCGAGATGTTCATGGAACTGGAAGCTAGAAATGCCCAACAGGAGTGAATCACAGAGAACAGTCAGACTCCAGCTACAGACCCATGAATTAGCTTCATAAAGGTAATAATTAGCCCCTGGGAGGTGATGGGCTCACTAAGTGCAATATTGTAGAGAAAAAAGGAAAAAGCCCAACAGAGCTGTGGGGAAATCCAGAGTTAGGGGACTTGATATGGATAATAATTCAGTAAAGAAGACTGAGAAGGGTCAATCAGAGAAGTAGGGGGAGAACCAGGAGATCATTATCACAAAAACCCAGATAGGAGAGAATGCCCATGAACAGAAGGTGATCAAGAGAGGCCGAGAAGGCTAAAGGTGGAGAAAAGATCATTAGATCTGGCTATCAAGAGATGATTATTAATTGTAGAGAAAACAGCTGGGCATTGGGGAAATGTCAGCACCTCAGGAACAGAGACATTTCAAGCACAAAAACAAAGATGATTTGTGTTTGTTCACCAAAATATGAACAATCCTCAGAATTCCTGAAGCAGAGCTGGGTCACTTCAAAGATATGTGTTTTGTTGATGCTGAAACCTGCTTCTTCAGCGATTTGGCTACAGACATACATAGAAACACATGGGAGGGGGCGGCCAGGTAGCACAGAGAGTAAGAGCACCAGCTTCAGTGACAGGATGACCTGGATCAAATCTGGGCTCAGCTTCTCAGCACCACACCCAGAAATGACTGGCCGTGTAACCTTGAGCAAGTTACTTAACCCCGATTGTTTAAAAAAAAAAAAAAAAGAAACACATGGGAGGAGGGGTTAAGAGAGGCAGAAACAAAGAAGAGACACACACAACAATCCATGTTTTCTGAGTTTGCAATTCTAGTAAAGGACTGGGGTTGTCATGAGTTGTTGAAGTAATGCTTCCAACGAGGCTTTGGAAATCGCCGGATTCAGTCAGCGGTACAGTCAAGTGAAAGCCGGTTATTTGTAAGGCGTCAGTGGAAATGTGATCTCATACATGTGGACCTTCCTTCCAGCCTTAGAGAAGAATCCAGCCAGGCCTTCCCATTCCTTTCGAATTCTGTTCTGTCTTCTCATGAATGTTCCATGGGGCAGTTTGCCTGATGTGCTAGAGCACTTTAAGACCATAAGCTCTTAGACCTGGAGTTTAATGGGCTCTCGGGAGCCATTTAGACCAAGCACCCTATTTTTACAATGAGGAAACAGAATTTCTCTAGGTATCTTTGCAATCTGGGTGCCACTGTTTCTGACCAATCTCTGTCAAAGAGAAATAAACCTAGATACTCCCCAGGTATTGAAAAGGTCTATTTGTGACATGGCATGAGCACTAATGGAATCAGGAGACACCTGGGCTTGAATCTTGCCCGTGACACTGTTGTGAGTATGGGAAAACCTCTTAATATCTCTGAACCTCAGTTCCCTCATATGTAAAATGGGTCCAACTATGCTTGCATGATCTCACTCACAAGAGCTCTCTCATGGATCTAATAAGTTAATGAGGGTGACATACTTTATAAGCCCTTTATGGGCTCTTTAGATGTCAACTCTTCTAATTGGAAGGATATAGGCAGCTACTTTCCTTCTTCTCCAGTTCTTTGTGTTTTTGGATGGGCCATTTAAGTACCCAGGGAAACACTGCCCTTGGCACCCCTTGTCTGCTTTGCCCTCCTAGTCCTGGTTCTGCTTTCTGGGAAGCTGGAAGAGCTAGACACTGTCTGGCCTTATCTTCCCCAAGTCCTCTATTCCTGTACTCTGGAAGGAGTATCAGGCACTCAGGTTTAAGGTGAAATCAATGTCATTAGGGGTGGCCAGGTGGCTCAGCGAGTAAGAGCACTGGCTCCAGTGTCGGGATGACCTGGGGATCAAATCCAGTCTCAGATACTTAGCACCCACACAGAAATAACTGGCCATGTAACCTTGAGCAAGTTACTTAACCCTGATTGCTTAAAAAAAAAGAAATCAATGTCATTTCAGAAATGAGTGACGGAAGTCATCAAGTATTTGTTTAACCAGGGCAGGCAATGACAAAGTTAATTATTCAGTTAATACTTTACTGGGTTACTGGGTTATGAACCATTTTTCTTAGTTACCTTTTATTGGCTCTTCTCCATCCCACATTTGGTTTTATACACAGATTTACCTGAATCTCAAGGATAAAAATGAAGGTCACCCTTCCAGTCCAGTACTCATAAGCATGTCTCTTTTGGTGCTAGCTTTCCCAGTGTGAGAAGGTCTCCAGAAAGACTGCAGCTTGTTAAGAGTCATTCCATTTTGCCTAGGATTTTGGGGAAATTGTTTTTCTATAAACCCACATTGAAATTTAACAGTGAGTTGGTTGCCAGGCTCTACACAGCCGGTCCATTTTATTAGAGTCTCTAGGTTGTCAGGAGCTCCCTCCCCATGAAAACCCAGGACTCACAGCTTTTTCCATGAGCTTTTATTGCAGCTTTATTCTGTGACCTTGGATCAGTCATTAAAATGCCAAAGGGGGTCAGAGTTGTGTTTCATCTCAATGGGATGTAGTAAATAAGTCCCATATTGGGGTGCTCCAAATCACCTTTAGCCTATCTATTATTTTCTCAGGTAAATGTCCATTTAGTATCCACTGGGTTTTTTTCTTGAATCAGGTCACAGAAGGGGGTCTGGGAGCCCTAGACTTATGACAGGATGACCGCACAGCTAGAAGGAAAAATAAAACCTTTTCTTAAATCAAAAAGGTAAATAATGACAAACTGTGATGAATCATGTGTTTCTAACCTGGCCAGAAGGAATAGCAAGCTAACATCTTAGAAAGTGGTTTACTTGGGGGATGGAGCCAAGATGACTGCATAGAAGCAGGAAAACTCTGTGAGCTCCCCCAATAATCACGTCATATACCTATAAAATAAGACCTAAACAAACTTTAGAGCTACAAAACCCACAAAGTGACAGAGAGAAACAAATGTCCCACTGAAGGCAGCCCGGAAGGCCAGCAGGAAGGGTCCATCACAGCATGATGGGAGCTGAGCCCAGTCCTGCATGAGCCCATGGTTTTAGCCCCAGGCTGGCCCCAACCAGCAGTGGCTGGAGGGACTTTGGGAGAGTTGATCACCAGTGGCTGTGGCAGTTTCCAGAATTATCAACCCATAAATTCCAAATGCAAAGTAAAAGGTCAGTGTGGACTCTGCAGGAATGGGGGATGAAGAGTGGGGTCCAGCCTCTGTCCCTGGGGCAAGAAGGTGAGAAGCAACAAAGGCACTGTGCCATGGCTGCTTCAGAGCTCTTGGCCTGCAGATCATAAGGGGACCAAGTGACAATTCAGAGGGGGTAATCACTCTTGTTTTAACCTGCTTGGATCTGGATCACTGTCTTGGGTGGAGGTCCTGGGGTGTGTGACCAGGAGCCAGAGCTTGTGGAGACTTCTGAGAGGGCACCCAACTAATAGCTCTGGCAGCTGTGAAAACACCAGTGATTTGAGACAAAGCTCTCCTCTCTGGAAGCAGACTTCTATTCTGGCAAAAAGCTCAAAAGTCAAGTAATTGAGCGGCAATATGAGCAAACAAAGGAAGCAAAGCAAGCACAGCAGTCAAACCTTAGATTCCTTTTTAGGGGATAAAAAGGATCAAAGCATGGAATAGGAAGAAGACAATGAAGTCAGAATTTTTGCACCAAAATCTTCCAAGAAAAATATGAACTGCTTACAGGCCATAGAGGAGCTCAAGAAAGATTTTGAAAACCAAATAAGAGAATTGGAGGAAAAATTGGGAAGAGAAATGAGAATGATGAAAGAAAAATCATGAAAAATGAGCCAACAACTTTACTGAAGAAAATAACACCTTAAAAAAAGGCTAACTGAGAAGGCAAAAGGGGCCCCAAAAGCCAATGAAGAGAAGAATGCCTTAAAAAGCCAAATTTTCCAGAAGGAAAAAGAATTTCAAAAGCTAACCGAAGAGAACAATTTCTTCAGAATTAGATCGGAGCAAATGGAAGCTAATGACTTTATGAGAAATCAAGATACTATTAAACAGATCCAAACAAATGAAAAAAAATAGAAGGCAATGTGAAATATCTCATTGGAAAAACCACTGACCTGGAAAATAGATCCAGGAGAGAGAATTTAAAAATTATTGGATTACCTGAAAGCCATGATCAAAAAAAGAACCAAGAAATTGCCTTCAAGAAATTCTCAGGAAAAATTGCCCTGATATTTTAGAACCAGAAGGCAAAATAGAAATTTAAAGAATTCTCTGATCACCTCTTGAAAAATATCCCCCCCAAAAAACCTCCTAGGAATACTATAGCCAGGTTATGGAATTCCCAGATCAAGGAGAAAATATTACAAGCAGCCAGGAAGAAACAATTTGAATATTGTGGAACCACAATCAGGATGACATAAGACCTAGCAGCTTCTATATTAAGGGATTGAAGGACTTGGAATATGATATTCCAGAGGTCAAAGGAACTATGATTAAAACCAAGAATCACCTATCCAGAAAAACTGCATATCATATTTCAGGGGAAAATATGGTCATTCAATGAAATGGAGGACTTTCAAGCATTCTTGATGAAAAACAACAGAGTTGAATAGAAAATTTGACATTCAAATACAAGAAGCAAGAGAATGAGAGGGTAAATGGGGAAAAGAAATCATAAGGAACTTATCAAAGTTGAACTATTTACATTCCTACATGTAAAAATGATCATTGTAACTTATGAAACTTTTCTCAGTATGAGGATAGTTGAACGAAATATAAATGTATATATACATATGTCTGTATAGGAGGGTATATGTGCATATAAATACATATGTGAGTGCGTTTATATATGTGTAAATGTACACATAGACAGAGGGCACAGGATCAATTGAGTAGGAAGGGATGATATTTAAAAAATAAAATTAAGAGGTGAAAGGAATATAATGAGAGGAGATAGGAGGAGACAGAATAGGGCAAATTATCTCATATAAAAGAGGCAAAGGAAAACTGTTACAATGGAGGGAAAGAACAGGAAGGCAAAAGGGAATGGGTCAACCTTACTCTCATTGAATTTGCCTTAAGGAGGGAATACCATACACTCAATTGGTTATCTTACTCTACAGGAAAGTAGGGGGGAAGGGGATAAGAGGGGGTATGATAGAAGGGAGGGCAGATTTGGGGGGTAGTTAAAAGCACACACTTTTGAAAAGGGACAGGGTCAAAGTAGAAAACAGAACAAGAGTGTGCGGGATAGGATGGAGGGAAATATAGTCAGTCTTTCACAATATATCCACTATGGAAATGTTTTGTGTAACTACACATGTACAACCTATATTGAATTCCTTATCTTCCCAGTAAGGGTAGGTGATGAGGGAAGAAGGGAAAGAATCTGGAATTCAAAATTTTACGATCAAATGTTTTTTTTAATTATTATTATTATTATTATTATTTTATATGTAACTGGGAAATAAGATATACAGGCATTGGGGTATGGAGATCCATCTTACCCTGCAGGAAAGTTGGAGAGGGAATACGGGAGGATATAGGAGAGAGCAGATTTGGGGAGGGAGTATTGAGTGGGATCACTGGGGTGGTGGGTAGGGGAAAGACAGGGAGAAAATTTCTAACTCAAAATCTTGTGGAAATGAATGTTGTAAACTAAAAATAAACATAAAATAATAATAAAAAATGAAAGTGCTTTCCTTGGGGCTAGGAAAGACCTGGGCTCTAAACATGCTTCTGATCATTTGTGTGATTCTGGGCAAATCAATGAACATGAACCTGCCTAATCTGTCAATTGAGAATACACTAGGGATGGCACTTATCTCTCCAGGTTATTGCAAATATCAAAGGAGAGGGGGGTTAAACCCCTTTACAAAACTGAAAGAACTACTCCAATCAAGGAATGAGTACTTTTGAAATATCTACTAATTACCAGTCACTCCACAAAGGGACACACAAAAAAAGCAAAAACAGGCTCTCTCCCCTCCTGTCCCCCCCCCCCCTCCCCCCCCCCCCCCCCCCTCCAGTCCCCTCCCTCCCTCCCCTCCCCCTCCCCCTTCTTTCTCTTCCCCTCCCTTTCCTTCCCCCTCCCTCCCTTCCTCTTCCCTCCCTTCTGCTCCCTTTCCCTGTCACTTCATTTGCTTCTTCTCTTCTCTTTCCCCTTCTTTTTCCACCTCCCTTTTCTCTTCCCTTCCCTTCCCTCTTCCCTTCTCTTGTCTGACTGTTAAGATAAATGATATTTAATGTGAAAACAATGAGTTATTTTGTGAAAAGCTGAGGCATTATCATTTATAACAGTAATCAGTGACATTTCAGTTAAGGATTAAAAATAAATAAAACAACAAAACAACTAAAATCTCCCTAAGTGCCTCACCTCAGTTGGTACACTCATTTACACACACACACACACACACACACACACACACAAATATAATCCTTGCTACTGATTCTTGACATCCACACCATCCCCTCCATGCCCCATTGCTGTGCCATGTTCCAGCCCACCTGTCATTCTAGGACTTCAGGCAGCAGTAGAAGAGCAGACAGAGTAGACAAGGGAAGTCCCAAGCACCAACAGCAGATGCCCAGTGTGTCTGGATGTGTGCATTGGCCTCATTTCTGGTAATCGCTGCCAGCAGCAGTGTGGATGTGACAACGTGCCCAGGGCTCACATCAGCCATGCATTGATGCCATTTACAGAGCACCCATACGTAACTCTGCACCAAATCTCTCCATCACAGTGTGCCAACCAAGGTCTTGATTCTGGGGGTAGAAACAGCAGTTTAATTTTGTAAAATCGAAGAGCCTGTAGCTGAGAGTTCGTTTTTCTTCGTCCACTGAGGCTCAAGTTCTTGTAGTAGATATTGTATGGGCTGGGGTCCCAGGTCAACCTCTTGAATCTCCTCCTTCTGAAGTGCCTGGGTTTGTAACCTCCCCTTTACCTCTCACCTTTGAACCCAAGGCCAGGTTACAACCAGCATCTATGTATGAGCCTTGCCGTCCTTTTTGGCAAGGGCAAAAGGAGCTGTTGAAGCTATTATGTCTTCCATAAGTACATTCTCTGCCAAAATATTTACTTGCCTGACAAAGGTTCTAGATGTTAGGGCAAAAATTGGGGTCCAAGAGAAAGGGAGGCCCTCCTTAACTTTAGTCACACAGCTCTTCATTGTCTGCACTTTAAATAAGTCATACTCTAGACAACTTCATACACAATTGGGATTAATTCTAGATAGTCCGGCAAGTCTTTCCACCTCCTGAGTCACTACATTCATTCATTCAATATTATTTAACACTTGCTATGGGCTTGGCGCCATACTGGATGATTTCATAGAGCATGGTCAATGTAGTATCTTTCCACATGTATGTATAGGACTGCCCAATGCAATACTGTGTTAACCTTTTTCTATTCTTTAAGGAAATCAGAATATCATTTGATGAACTGAATGAATGCTTACTCAAACACTTAATAAGCAATTACTCTGATCCAGGCATTGTGCTAGGTAATGGAGATAACAAATATAAAGTGAGCTCTGCCGCTTAACACTTACAGGGGATACAAAACATGCAGAAAAGTAGGGAACAGTCAACCATCGATCAGTCAACAAGTGGCAGGCACTACACTGGGAGTTGGAGATGGAAATCAAAGGATGATATAACCCCTACTCCCCAGTCTAATAAAGAGTTTACATTCTAAAGGAATGGGAACAGTCAGAGGAGTCACAGGGACTATGTCAGGGCCATGGGGAGTCCATTGACATGTCCTTTATGGTAGTAATGAATTGATTACCCTTCCCAAATCAAGACCCAGAGGTAGAAAGTAGCGGAATGAGAAAAGGAACAACCCAACAAGGCAAATGGCAAGGTCCTACACTGGATAGACTGACTTCATGAAGTGGATGACTGGATGGAACGTGAAGGATGGTCTGGGGAAAGCCATGACATGGGTCTAAGTGACCTGAAAGTTTTAGTCAATTTGCAAAACATGAACCATTTGCTCCCTTTTTGCCAATGAAACCAGGACCCCATTGAATCAACCCTGTTACCACACAATGAGTGTCTCCATTAGACACTCATTGATTTCCTAGAGATCATTTTTGAGGAAATAAAGGACAGATGGGTAAACTGAGACCCAGCCCACTTAAAAGAATTCCCAGAATCCTAGAACTTCAGATTTGGGAAGTGGACCAGTGACTATCTATTCTGGTCCATAACTGGAAACATCCCTGATAATAGTCATGCCACCCTTGCTAGAAAACCTCCAGTGATAGGAAGGGAGTTCACTGCCTCCTGAGGAATCCCATGCCACTTCAGTACAGATCAGAATGTTTTCTGATATCAAGCCTAAATTTGGTTCTGTGTAATTTCCACCGAGTATTGTTGTTTTCTGGTACTAAGCTGAATAACTCTAATCTCCCTTTCACAGGCTTGACAACCTTTCAGATATTTGAAGAAAGCCAAAATCTCTGCCCCTAAACCTCCTTTTAAAGCTAAATATCTTTAGTTCCTTCAATTGACCCTTGTATGTCATGAATTCAAGGTCTGTCACCACTCTTGTTCCCCACCTCTGGATTTTGTCAATGTCCTTCCTGAACTATGGTGTTCAGAATTAGTTCAGAACTAGGACTTCAGGACCATCTTGTATTTGTTTCCTCCTCCTCTCTCTCTGCCTCTTCCTCCTTTTTTCCCTTCTCTCCTGTCCTCTCCTCTCCTGTCCTCTCTTCCCCTCCCCTCCCCTCTCTT